>NW_006159958.1:1205629-1208629 GCF_000334495.1 Tupaia belangeri chinensis
TCCCACTCTCTTTTTCCCTCTCTGACAAACACATGTGCCCTATAGTATTAGAAAAGAAACAAAAACAAACAAAACTACAGGTAACAGGAATGTTCCTCCTTACACCAGAGTGGGAAGAGAACTGAACAGAAAGAGGAAAAAAGCCCTACAGAGGCATCCACCAGAGGCAAGTCCCTAAGAGGATCACTAATCTAGGCAACAGTTCGGTACTCACTAAGCAGGCCATGTACTCAACTTTAACTTCTCAGTCAGAACTGTGTAAGCTGAACCACAGGAGGTATCTACAGTGTGAGCTATTGTTCCAGCTGTGAAATCACTGGACCTCTTCAATGAAGGCAGGAATAAGATTTTTTTTCCCCTCACAAATTGATGTGGATGGTATGCTGCTGTGGACATCACTTTCAACCACACCGTGTTCTTTCTTTTCAGATATTTTTCTTCTTTTACTCAAGATAAAGTGCACAGGCACATGAGCATGACAGAGGGAGAGAGTGATCGAGAGTTGAGCAACCTCCACAAGGTGTGGTCCCGCCATGATCCTCTTCCACTAGTCCTCCAGGCAGTTGGATTGTGGACACTCACATGTGTGCTCAGCATGTTTTCAAGTGACTGGATGGGTGGGGATTTGAACCACTGTTGCCATGCGGGATCCAGCGTCTCCTAAGCAGCTCATTACCACCATGTCATGGAGGAGGCCCGTCTTAACTCTTCTTAAAATAAGTTATCAATTTGCAAACTGCTAATTTCTTAGGGGCACTGTCCTCTTAAACTTTTTGTAAAGCACCAGGGATCTCACTATTTGCCCACCCAAGCTTCGCCATAAACTGATGTGCACTCTTGCTTCAATTTTAGCAGAATTCAGGTTGCTCTGATGAGGCTTCTTTTCAAATTGATATCTTACCCTTTTGGTGTCTTAAAGTAGATCCTGTTCAGGCATGTTATAGGAAGTCAGTAAAAGTTTTAGTGTAAGTTTTGAAATCCATATACTCTTTCATTATACACATTTTCCATGAGCTTTTTAAATACACCTTCGAAAGTTCATGTTTCATAAGAGTACACTGTATATTTATGTACACTTAAAAAAAAAGATTTTACTGATTATAGAAAATAATTATTAAAAATTATAGTTCATATAACTATATTCAATTATTTATATAAAATGTATAGAAGCATAAATGTAGTATTTTCTTACTGCTAAATTTGGGGAAAATATTATAAGGAAAAGATAACCCCAGCAATCTACAGCGATAATTACTAAGTTTTTACATATCAGTTAGTTATGTCTTTTCTATTTATATAGAACATATGATCAATTTCAACTTGAAAATAATAGGGTTGGTTAAAAGGCCAGATCAGTATGACCAACTGCTTAAAAAACATGGTGGGTGCATGTGTGTGCATGCCCCAAATCTGGACAGGATGGGAAAATGAAGAAGGGACTGCAATGTGACCACGCCCCAATGGGGGTTTCTTCCTCCCTCTCCCTCTCTGTGTCTCTCTTTCTCTCTCTGGCAAGCGCATGTATCCTCTGGCAAATAATAATGGCTACCATTATTGAGCATATACTCTGTGTCGTATTGTGCTATGTGCTTCATTTAGTGTCTAATAACCTGATGAGGTTAAGCTCATCCCAGAGGCAGACACTGAAGCACAGGGTGGTCAGGCAGTTTGCTCAGTCACTTTCAAGGCCAGTCATGGATCTGGGATGAGAACTGCATTCTCCCTAATACAAGGGTTTATTAGACATATTATAACAGGATGGGGGCGTGAGGAAAAGCTCAAACACTGCTGGATGTTGTAAACATACTAAAAATATTCTCCCAGATCATTAAATATTCATTTAAAATATGAGTTATTTTAGATACACAGTTTGCTAGTCTATAATTTAATTAGTCCTCGCTTGACGGATCCCTGTTTTCTAGTGTTACTTGGATCCATTAGAAAGTAAATGTAGGATTAAGGAATCACTTCCAAAGAGTTCCAGTCCTCATTCAATTTTCCGGGCTGCGTTCCTAAAGGCCTGACATAGGCTCTGACCATTACCCACATTCTGTGTAATACTTCCACTTGTGATGAGGAGGAAACAGGGCTGTATGCATGAAGCGCTCGGCACTGTCTGGAACATCAACAGCATTCTTTGAGGACAGACACTAGCTTACCTACTACTGTGGTGGTATTTTTTTTTTTGTTTTTGGAGAGATTTTCACTGTAGGGCGCGTGCACTCGCCAGACAGACAGAGAGAGACATAGAGACAGAAAGCAAGAAATCACCCCCCAGGGGGGATGGTCACGCCGAAATCCCTTCTCCTCCATTCTCCTCTCGGGATCTTGGGCACGCACGCACACGCGCCCGGCGTGAGTTTTTTAAGCCACCGGGTCCGGGACACGAACTGCGGTCGACTACGTGGGAGTCCAGCGACATAGCCATTACGCTAACTGCTGGTTCCCTGTGGTGGTATTGTTTTAAATGATGTTTGACTGGACATTCTTGTATACAAACAGTTGCATACTTTGTATATTTTTACTATTTTCCTACGACATACTCCTAGAAGCGGAGTCAATAGTATTTAAGGTTTAATACATACTGGTGGTTTGCTCTTCATAAAAGATACCCTAATTTAAAAAGCAACCAGTGGCATATGAAAGTACACATTTCACTGAACTCTCAGCAAAGTCTGTAAAGAACTGTAGGGTTTTGCTGTTGGTTTGTTTGCTTTGTTTTGTTTTTTTTCATTTACTATAGGGCTTGTGCAATCTCTGGAATGAGACAGAGTGGAGGAGGGAGTGAGGGGGAGAGTAAGAAAGTGCCCCCCTCCATGGGACTGTAACTGTTCTCCATCTCTCCCTCCTTCTGGGATTTGGGGAACACAGGCACACACACCCAATGTGTTTCTCAGGCTGCCAGTCTCGGACATAAATCACAGTCAGCCATGTGGAATCCAGTCACCAGGCCATGGGCTGGTCCCTAGTTTTTTTTTTTTTTTTTTTTTTGTAAGTATT
>NW_006159958.1:1209090-1222401 GCF_000334495.1 Tupaia belangeri chinensis
GTTCCCTATTTTTTTTTTTTTTTCTCGTTTTGTAAGTATCCTTACTATTTAAATAAGAAAAAAAAAAAAACCTGATTACTAAGGAAGATGACTCTTTTTCAATGAAATGGACTTTTTCATGCTCTTTGCCCATTTCCCCCTTGGGGCTACCCTACGTTAGAATCTCAAAATACCTAAAGAAATCTGTCCCTAGAAGCTGAGCGTTTGTTTAGTTTTGAAACAACTGGGTTAGGCAGGATTTATGACTCCAAGCACAGATAAGAAATGCATACAAAAACGGGTGCATTGTGAGCGTACGAAGTATCTCGGGCATTGACCTTGACGAAGAACTACGGTTAGACCATTTCACTGCATGGGCTTTCTCCCCTCTGTAATATGCTACGGCCAGGAATGCTAAGTGCTAACACATGTCTGACATGGTCATAAAAATGTGGCAGGAAAGTCCCAGGACGTCATTTGCAACTCAGACCACTGTTTAGTCTGGCAGCTCTTGTGCTCTTTAATTATATGGAAAGGCCCCATCTGTACAGCAAACACTGTAATATATTCTGACCAATAACTGTCATCACATACAATCAGGAGACTCGATATGAAAAAGGAGTAGGTGTTGAGTCATGACAGACGGATTGGGAGTCTGTGCTTTACGCCTCACGTTCCATCCCATTCATTTGGGCTTCGCTTTGTTCTACCGAGTCGACTGACCGTGGCAGGTGTATGCACTATATATTCGCAATGGTGCGCACCTTCAGCAAAGTAGATGAAAAGGCAACAAAAAAGATTCTGCAGCACAAGCATTTTGTTAATTCTGACATGGTAAATTGCCTTGGTAAGTCTCCAAGAGAAAATGCAAACATTAAAACAGAACTAGGATGCTAAAACTTGCCAACGATTGCCAAGGGGTTGATTCTTTCAGACTCTACAAGATACAGTGATCATCTGCAGAGACGTCTTTTCTCAGCTATGAGACCAAGTAACCACATAAACATAAAAGTTCAGGACGTGATAGAAATGCTTTATTGCGAGATATTAGCTTTTCTCTTCGCCACTGTTTTTAGTGCTACACGTCTGAACACCATCAGAAGCACGATCGATTTGTTTTACAAGCAGTAAATAAAGGCATTAACTAATGAATCAAACATTAAACACCAGTAAGCTGGGAATTCCCACAAACCAAAAGTAACGATGTGTTAGCAGTCAAAATAAACATTTCCCACATTAATATTCTGGTCTAAGACCTTTACATATTCCTTAATAAGCCGGTCAAATGAAAAAAAGGTAACCTAAGGTTAAATAGACAAGTAATTAAAGAATATTCCTTTTAAATCCTTACTGTAATGATACCTGGAAGGTGGATGAAGAAATGAAAAATAGTTTATCATAGTAAAAAATAAAACAGATCATTTTGATGACAGACCCTATGTGCGTATGAGAAATCAACCATGGCACTAAAAGATATTGATGCTTCAAAAGCTAAGGACTTAAGAAAGCATGGCAAGGTTCGCGTTTTACCAAATGCCACTGTGATTGTCACCTTCTCATGGGACTGATATCCTCATCCTAGGACAGTATGACAGGGAGGTCCCGTTTCCACTGGCACACAGGCCACTGACAGCTCTCTCCTCCTCCTATCTCAGATAGAAAAGCTCGCTGTACACTCCCACATATAACACTGCCTGCTCGGCCCTGTAGAAAGTGTGCTCTGTACAACTGAGCCGTTTCTTAATCGTGACTGGTGAACTGAGGGCCCTGCCATTGAACTAAGCCCAATGTGAACTGCTCAGAAGGCTTGGAATTCACATCACACTCTGACCGCGCAGGCTAGACCTTCTGCAATAAAATAGAATGGCCAGAGTTTGTAAAGAGTCTCTGGCTCTGCCTAGTGGCCCAGGAAGCCTAGGGCTCTTCCTAGTGAAAAGCTGAGGGGGAGATGAAATGTGGGCTGTACCTACTGCTCACCTCCCCTGTGCACTATAGAACTTCACTAGAAAGGACGTGGAGAATCACAACCCCAAAACATGTCTCAAAATGCATACATCTGAGCGAATAATGAGCAGGTCATAAAATACGGCCAAGCACACAGCACATCTGAGACTTAACCAGCGTTCTACCATAGATAGAGAGGAACCTGACTGAGACACACCTAAGCAGGAGTTCAAAAGAAAATAGAGGACTGATCCAAGAAGATACACAACCCTTGACTCATTAAAATACAAACACACATACACACACACACACACACACACACACACACACACACAAGCAATCTTGTGAACACACACACACACACACACACACACACACAAAAGCAACCTTGCCCCTAAAGCTTGGAAGACCCAGGCTAAAAAACACTTCTAAGAACGGTTCCAAAGCAGACTGAGAGACTCAAATAGGTGAATTCCTCTGTCCAAAATGAAAGAGCTAAAATTAAATAGTAAATGTATATTCTGACCTTAAATGATTCATTATGGAAAACAACAGTACACACACACACACACACACACAAAAGCAACCTTGCCCCTAAAGCTTGGAAGACCCAGGCTAAAAAACACTTCTAAGAACGGTTCCAAAGCAGACTGAGAGACTCAAATAGGTGAATTCCTCTGTCCAAAATGAAAGAGCTAAAATTAAATAGTAAATGTATATTCTGACCTTAAATGATTCATTATGGAAAACAACAGTTTTTTTCCAGAAGGCAGATAAGTCTTAATTTTTTAAAAAAATTATCTTACTTAACTTTATTTATTTACTTATTTTAATTTTACCAGAGAAAGACAGAGAAAGTTAGAAAGCAAGCCACCAGGCCCAGGACTTGAACTGCTATTGGCCATGTGGGAGTCCAATGCCCTTAACCACCATGCCACCTTCCAGTCCCAAGTCTTGATTTCTTAAAAGGCGAGGGCAGGGTCAGCTCCATGTCCAGTGCTAATGCACTACTCAAGAGAAGCTGGATCCCACAGGGTGACCAGGGTCCACTCAATCAGCCTGAAACACACAGAGCACCTTCACAAGTGCTCAAGATTCAACTGCCTGGAAGAATAGAAGAAACAGATCTTGGTGTGACCAGACCCTGTGGAAAGCACGTATATAGCTCTCTCTTCCTCCCTCCCTCCCTCTCTCCCTCCTTCTCTCTCTCTCTCTTACTTCATATGCATGTACACATGGTCTACCATTAAAAAAAAGGGGGGGAGGGAACAAAAAAAACTTACAAAAAAAAAAAAAAACCAATGATGACTAGTATTTTTTTTATTATTTTTTTTTAGAAGTTTTTGCTATAGGGCGCGTGCACTCGCCAGAAAGACAGAGAGAGACAGAGAGACAGAAAGTGAGAAATCACCCCCCCAGGGGGCATGGCCATGCCACAATCTCTTCTCCTCCATTCTCCTCTCGGGATCTTGGGCACACATGCACACGTGCCCGGCATGACTTTAAGCCACCAGGTCCAGGACTCGAATCGTGGTTGACTATGTAGGAGTCCAGTGACATGGCCATTACGCTAACTGCTGGTCCCATGCCTAGTATTTTTAACTACTTAACATGTAGTAGGAAACAAAGGATAGTAGCAAAAGACCACAGTTTCCAAACAGAAATGTGTAAACAGCAGTGTGGTATGAGTAGGGTTAGGCATTGCTTTTACAAGTATTCTAGGAAGAGAAATTTGTAATATAATTTCCAATTAAAAATTCAGTATCTTGGCTCTCCAATTCATTGATCTCATCATTTCTAAACTCTTTTCTTAGCCTCTCCCAAGAGTCATCCATTTTCCTAGAGAATTTCATAACTACCACTTCAAAAAGTCTTATTTTCAAGCATTTTAAAGCCAGAACATCACTTCCTAACTTTCCAGTTTATTTACCCCTCCACCTGTGCACTGGATGCTAACACTTCACCATTAGGGAATAGAGAGGAATTTTGAAACGTTAGTGGGAAAATGGGATTAAATCATTGATTTTGGCGCAGAAAGATGAAATCCATATACAGTTATTTTATCACATTTTTTTCATTAACATTTTGAAGACCCTTTGGGTTACAGGGAACACAAGGCCATCAATCTCACATGTCACCAACCATCTAAATCCTCAGTTTCACACTTTCAAGGAAAGCAAGAGTTAGAAAACTTCCATTAAAGATCAAGAAATAAACGCTCCAGGGCAAGCCATTCTGTCTCTTTCACAACTACCTAATTCTGTTTTTTTGTTTGTTTGTTTTTAGATTTTTGCAATAGGGTGTTTGTACTTATAAGAGAGAAACAGAGAGGGGAAAGTGAGAAATCACTTCTGGGGAGATGGCCACTCCATGAACCCTTTTCTTCCATTCTCTGCTTTGGGATTTGGGGCATGCACACACATTTGCCCAATGTGATTTTTCAAGCTGCCAGGTCCAGGACTCCGAGGACACCATGTGGCACCCAGCACCTGAACCACTTTGCCACCTGTTGGCCCGTGGGTACTTGCTTTTTAATATTGAGCCTAGCATTAACGCAGCTTATAAACTTCCTCATGCCAACGTTACAGGTCGGCTCCCTAAAGGGGCTCTCTGTTCACCCTCTCCAAATAGCCCCGCCCAGAAAACTCTCCATTCTCCTACACTGCTTTATCGTTCTTCATAGCACTTACAACTGTTATAAATTATGCTTTTAAATGGATTTCCTTGTCTATCGTCTGCTACCCCCATTTAATTGTGAGCTCCATAAAAACCATGACCCTTGTCTGTGTTGTCCACTCCAACGGATAGAACCAGTTGAGCAGTGACTCAATGAATGAACCAATGACAAGTTTTCTTTTTCTTTTTGGAGAGGTTTTCACTACAGGGCGTGTGCGCTCACCGGAAAGACAGAGAGAGACAGAGAGACAGAAAGCGAGAAATCACCCCCCAGGGGGGATGGCCACGCCGCAATCCCTTCTCCTCCATTCTCCTCTCGGGATCTTGGGCACACACACACACACACACACGCCCAGTGTGAGTTTAAGCCACCGGGTCCAGGACTTGAAATGTGGTCGACTACGTGGGAGTCCAGCGACAGCCATTACACTAACTGCTGGTCCCAGAAAATACAAGTTTTCTGACAGATGAAATGCCAAGCTGCTTCTGTTCTGAAGTTCCATGATTCTACAATGTAAATAAACTGTAAGTCCCCAAGAGTCCCTACGAAGAAAAAAGTAAAAATGAATTTTCTTGTGGGCGAGTAAGGAAAGAATTTAGAGGAAAATATTAGGGAGTACACTGTTAATGATGATGCTCCCCAGACTTCCATTTAAACACAGAAGGAAAGGACTGTGAATTATTTTTCACTGCAGCTGCCAAAATAGGCAGGCAGACTTCTGATGACAGACTTCAGCTAAACATTGGCTGCTGACACAGCGTGTAGAGAGTCAAGTCTGAGTACCCCATGACCAACGAGACACCAGCACATAGGCTTCCCTGTCAGGCTCTGGTTACCACTCCATAAGGAACGATATCACCAAACCCAGGAAAGCCAGAGATGGAAAGCTGAAATGAATACGCCCCAGTCAATGGGGCTGCTATGAGAATGTAGACTCAAAAGATTATTTCTGACAGTACAGATGAAGTCGCAATGGATTCAATGGAACCTCATTTAATATAGAGAGATGAGGGTATATTTAATAGTCACCAAGAACCTAGGGTTAATCTACGAGGGTGAGCAAGATAATTGAAGAAAATAAGCAGAAATATTTATTAACACCCAAATATTTACTACCACCTGAGCAGGCAAAACATACAAAAGAGATTTTGTATTCTGAAAACATATATAATGTCCTAACAGATTAAGATCAATTACGGTTTATCTTCTTTAAAAGTCAGTATGAAAAACAGAACACCCTAGGCCAAAGTCTTAAGCTTTTAGGCTAGTGTCCTTCCATAACCCTTATCAGAAAGGGAATAATGGGACCAACAGTTAGCGTAATGGCTATGTCACTGAACTCCCATGTGGTCGACTGCAGTTGGAGTCCTGGACCTGGTGGCTTGCACTCACGCTAGTCACATGTGCGTATGTGCCCAAGATCCTGAGAGAAGAGTGGAGGAGAAGGGATTGTGGCCTGGCCATCCCCCCTGGGGGGTGATTTCTTGCTTTCTGTCTCTCTGTCTGTCTTTCTGGCGAGTGCATACGCCCTATAGCAAAAACCTCTCTAAAAAAAAAAAAAGGAAAAGAAAAGGAATAATGAGTTGGATAGAGAATTAACACTGCACACATACCTATATGAAGACTTAGGTTAGGTCTGGTAGGACATACGATGAAGAATTATATTACACTCAACATAATGAAGAGAGATGTCAACACTATCATTGTGGTTTAAAGCCAGACAAGGTTCAAAACCTGGAAGGAGAGCCAGCCTAGTAGCCTAGGTGTTAAGGCAACTGGATCAAACCTGATCCCAGGTGGCTTAAAAAACGTGTCAAGCACGTGTGCATGCATGCCCCGAATCCCAACAGGATGGAGAGGGATGTGGTATGTCCATACCCCATTGGGCGTTCTCTCCTCTACCTCCTCCCATCTCTTACAGAGAGTGCACATACTGTCTGCCTTAATAAATAAATAAATAAATAAATAAATAAATAAATAAATAAAGCAAAACAAGAAAACTAGAAGGACGGGAGGAGGAAGAGGTGAACTAAACCAGGACTCAGAACAAGACTATTCCCAGGACTGCACAGTGGTGAAGAGTGAAGAGGGGCAGACGCCAGACCCTCGTGATGGTAACAGCAGAGGGAAACCAAGGGGAATCACGTTTCTGCTTTAATCCACATGACACTGAGAGTGTCTGTGTTGAGAAACCGACTGCTCTTAGACAGAAATGTGACACAATGAATCATCATACAGTGTAGTTTTCAAGTCCATGGTAATATTTACTCAGGATTTTTTAAAGTGGCTCTGCTAGATAATACATTATGAAGAACAATGGACCAGGAGATCTAAACCCAAAATCTGATCTTACTTGAAACTGATTGTGGGACTTGGGACACACAGATTGCTCTGGGGCCTCCTTTTCATAGTGTGTCAGATGAAGATTGGCCTCGTGCACTGCTCATGTGGATTCACTCTGTATTTTTGATGCTCTGACATGTTGGGGACCACTAACAGCAAAGAGAACCCCTATCCCAGGGCTACCTGATTGCTAGAGAAAAAAATTACTCTCTTTGAGCATGGATTTCCTATGCAACTTTATCAATCCAGAGCTCATACTCCACCCCTTTTACTGAGCTCTTAACACCCCAGGCCACTATTTTCCTGAACACTCCAGGGCCAGGTGTCAGAAACAGTCCCTACACTCAAGTTCATTGCAAATATTCAATTGAGCCAACTCTAAGCCTGCTTACCCTGTCTTACCTATTGCTTTTCACAGAAACCAAGATAAAGGTTCTTGTCCTCCTCCTCTCTGCCTCCTGACCAACCCTAGGGCTTCGCTCGGATGGTGCCAAATGGCATGACACACCCTTCCTTTGGGATCTGTGAGTATAACAAACTATCTTTTCAATGATGGTCACCTTTGTTGGCTTCACATGTACTTCTGTGTCCACATGAATGAAGACAAAGAAGTTCTTTGTATTTCACTTTACATCAGGAGTCAGCAAATGTTCTCTTAAAAGGATAAGAAAGTAAACATTCAGGGGCCAGCAGAAAGCGTGATGGTTAAGGGCCGTAGACTCCCACATGGTTGACCGCGGTTCAAGTCCTGGACTGGTGGCTGGCTGGCTTGCGTTCTCTCTCTCTCTCTCTCTATCTGTCCTTCTCTGGTGAAATTAAAATAAATAAATAAATTTAGGAAAGTAATTCTTAAAAAAAAAAAAAAAAGAAAGAAAGTAAACATTCCAGGTTCTTCCAGATATACGATCTCTGTCTTATATTCATCTCTGTAAGTTTTACAAGTCTTTAAAAATGCAAACACCAGGGACCAACAGATGGTGTAATGGTTATATCGTTGGGCTCCCACGTGGTTGACTATGGTTCGAGTTCAGACCCAGAAGTTTAAAACCCAGGCTGGGCATGTGTTTGTGCATATCCAAAATCCCAAGAGGAGAATGGAAGAGAAGGGACTGTAGCATGGCCATTCCCACGGGGAGGTGATTTCTTGCTTTCTGTCTCTCTGTGTCTCTCTGGCAAACACATTCACCTTATGGCCAAAAAATAAAACCAATAAAAAATTAAAAATTAAAAATTAAAAAAAAACATATATTTATATATAAAGCAAACACCACGCTTACCTTGTGGGCTGCACGAGAAACAGACTGCAAGTCAGCGGGCTCCATAGGCCGGGGTATGCCAGCCCCTGCTTTTGATGACAAGAGCAAGTTTACAGACCTTAAGATGACTTGCAAAATATAAAAAGCTTTATTGAATCCATACTGATTTAAAATCGCTCAGCAATGTACAACTGGGAAATCACTATTTGTAAATGTGTACAATAAACTCTAAGTGCTTTCCTTGTAAATCTCACACCAAAAAAGCCATCTGCTTCTGACCCAAAAATAACTAAGTATTCATATGACAGTGAACTCATATCTATGTTGAAACAAAACAATGAAAAAAGATCACTACGTTGAAATAACTACCCTGGCTAGAGTCTGGCAGACACAAATTGAACAGACTCACAAATCAAGAAATCCTTCACAAGAACACACATCGATTCTAAGTGTACTTATAATTTGGGGATTTCCCTAGAGCCAGACAAGACGACATAAAATAAACACACCCAACTACTGACTCTTCTTTAGAACAGGAGACGCCATTTAACTAAGAACTTTCAAAGACAGTTAAAAAAACAATTAGCAGTTAAACCAAGAAAAAAAAATACTGCAGGGAAAAAAACCCTAAATTTATCTACAATAAAGTAAGTGTATGCTCGTAACCTATAAACGCATAATTTCAGTGGGAGAATACAAAAGTACCTCAGTGAAGTCAACAACTAGGACAAATGTCATTTTCAAATTCTTAAGAACCAAGTTTGGGACCAGCAGTTAGCGTAATGGCTATGTCGCTCGACTCCCACGTAGTCGACCACGGTTCGCGTCCCGGACCCGGTGGCTTAAAACTCACGCCGGGCGCGTGTGCGTGCATGCCTAAGATCCCGAGAGGAGAATGGAGGAGAAGGGATTGCGGCGTGGCCATCCCCCCTGGGGGGGGGGGTGATTTCTCGCTTTCTGTCTCTCTGTCTCTCTCTGTTTGGTGAGTGCACGCGCCCTCTAGCAAAAACCTTTCCAAAAAAAAAAGAAAAAGAAAAAGAACCAAGTTTAAACTTTTTGGACACCAATGATAACAAGCCAGCCGGGGGGGGTGATTTCTCGCTTTCTGTCTCTCTGTCTCTGTCTGGTGAGCGCACGCGCCCTCTAGCAAAAACCTTTCCCAAAAAAAGAAAAAGAAAAAGAACAAAGTTTAAACTTTTTGGACACCAATGATAACAAGCCAGCCAAGTATGCAGAATCATAATCCTCAATCAAGGAAGGGAGAGAGGAGGAGAAAAATGCTTTCTAAAATCGTTTACACTTGCTTTATCCCCTGAAATTCCTCTATTTTAGTAAGAAGTGTAGACGTGCACTCAATTTGAACAAGTATCTGAGAATACTAGATAGACTATATCCACAAAAGAAGAAAGAGGACGTTACAAACAGACACTCAAGAGCTCAGTCCTAGTTAGAGAAACCTTGCATTTTACTCTGCAGAATGCTGGTGAACAGTAAGAGGGAAAACACCTAAAAGTGACCCTAAAGTGAAATGGAAGCCTTTGAGAACAGAGACTGACTTCCTGTTATGAGGGTTTTTCAATATCCACAAGTACTCTGAGAAGCAGCAAACGATTTCTGGAGAAGTCAATTGATTCTAATTTTGACAATTAAGTCTCACTTTATTACACAGTTATTTCACTCACTAAGATCTCATCAAAGGAGGTATTTTAGCTCTATATATTCAGCTAATTGAGGGGGAAAATCTACATGGCTTATTTTAACAACAGGAAAACATCTTAACTCCCTCTAGCATCTCTGACCATTTATTTGAGCTTTTACTTTTTTATTTAAATTAAAATAAAACACAATATGACAAAGCATAATTTTATTAAAATACATAAACTGAAAGGCAAACTCAAATGGAGGCAATCTTAGAACTGGAGTCTTTGCAATGACTTCACCTTAGATAACGAAGTCAATCCAAAAAGACTGCCTATCCCCCATGTAGTTCATTTCTTTTGCTGAAAAAATGATTTTTCTTTACTCTTTGCGAGTGTTGGAGCTCTGATCTGAATCAATACCACCATCACTAAGCATTACTACCATCTTTTTTTTTTTTTTGGTCTTCTTTTTTTTTAATTGCCAAAGGGCACATGTACTTGCCAGGAAAATACAGTGAACCAGAGAGAGACAGAAAGAGACAGAGAAGGAAAATCACCCTCCCAATAGGGCATGGTCTCATCACAATCTCTTCTCCATTTCTCCATCCTGTCAGGATTCTGAACACACAC
Source organism: Tupaia belangeri chinensis (assembly GCF_000334495.1). Lineage (NCBI taxonomy): Eukaryota > Metazoa > Chordata > Mammalia > Scandentia > Tupaiidae > Tupaia > Tupaia belangeri. Next base: position 1,219,560 of record NW_006159958.1, read on the forward strand.
ACACCAGGTGTATTTTTAAACCATCTGTGCAAGAATTCAAGTGACAGCCACGTGGCATCCAGCTCACTTAACCACTAGAAAACAGGGCCACGACCCAATTTTTCTACCTTCTGTCAAAAGGGTTATCTCTTCTAGGAATACTTTCCTTAGTATGTCTTCCTTTAACCATAATGAAAGGAGAAAGGGAAAGAAAAGAGGGAGAGGAGGCAGAGGAGAAGAAAGAAGAAAGGAAAGGGGGAAACATTTAAATAGTGTTTTCTGAGGACCAAATGCTAACATTACCCTTCTGTTTCAAAGGGGAGAACTTAGGTATAAACAGGTTAAGTAACTTGCCAATATCATAAGGCCACTTGGGTCAAATTCCTTTAACTACTACCATGATCTTCCGGACATGTCTCTTTGAAATCATTACACTATTTCTGAATCTGCTCCTCCATTAAATTCTAGGCACCTATAGGCAGGAACTTCATCTTGTCGTTCATTCTTTTCATCATTCATAGTTACTGGCTGGATGTTGAAGAATGAATGAATGAATGAATGAATGAATAACTGAAGCAGAAACCAATGAGAGAGACTGGTTAAAGTGGCACTGTTGGACACCAGGCTACCTGTGGCTACAGGCCCTAACAGCCAGGACCTGTGGCTCATCCCCTCCACCGCACTCGCCTTTGGACCTCAGGATTGCGCCATGGGACTTTAAGATGAACTTGCACCCCTCCCCACCAGATCTGGAGACCAGTCAGTTCAAATGTCATTGCAGACACCAGGCTGCCTGTGGCTACAGGCCCTAATGCCGGGACCTGTGGGTCACCACCCTCTCTACTCATATTTGCACTTCAGGCTTGTATCTTGGGACTTTAAGACGAATTTGCGCCCCTCCCCATCCCATCCAGAGACCAGTTCAAGCGGCATTGCAGGACACCAGGCTGTCTGTGGCTGCAGGCTCTAATGGCCAGGACTTGTGGTTCATTCTCCTACTCACCTTTGGACTCTCAGAACTTTGGTATTTTAAACAGCACAGGGCACACAATGCCTGCCACACGATTTTTTTCTTTTTTTCTTTTTTTTTTTTTTTTTGCTGCTGAGGTGAAGCTCATCAGCTCAGTTGGAGGTTCACCACTCTTTACAAACAGGGAGGACTTTTGATCACCCAGGACCTGTGACTACAGTGCAGGGTACTCCAGAGCAACAGGGAGAAAGACCAGAAGAGAGATCACCAATTTTCTGCTCCTGTATATCTTTGAACACTCAAAGGTACATTGAACAAGTTAGGAAGGAATATATAGACAACCAGATAACTAGGAACAATCAAAGGGGCAACCAACAAAATGTCTCTCCGTCAAGAGAAAACGTCAATCCTACATCACCCACAGACAACAGAATGGACATTGTGGACATGTTGGATAAGCAATTCAGAATATCTGTAGTGACCAAACTAACTGAGATGCAAGAGAAGAGACAATGAGCTCCAGGAGATGAGGAAGTCCTCTCATAATTTGAAGGAAGAAATAGAAACCGTAAAAAAGAATCAGATGGAACTATTAGGGGTGAAGAATGTGATACAGGAAATTAAAACCTCCCTCGAAAGTATTAAAAGTAGATTAGATCACGCAGAAGATCAAATCTCAAAAGTAGAAGACAAAAGCTCTGACCTAGAAAGAAGTGTCAAGAAGATTAAGAAAACGACTAAAAAAAACGAGAATAATATACAAAGGATACTGGATACCATCAAGCGCCCCAACATTCGAATAACTGGTATCCCAGAAGAGGAGGAAAATAATAAGGGCATTGATAATTTATTTCATGAAATCCTGGAAGAAAACATTCCAAACCTAGAAATCCTGGAAGAAAACATTCCAAACCTAGAAAGCCATTCAAATATCCAGACCCAAGAAATACATAGGACCCCAAATAGAATAAACCCAAGAAGATCCTCTCCACGGCACATCTTAGCCAGATTTGCAAAACAAAAGACAAAGACAAGATACTAAATTGGCAAAAGGGAAATGTCAAGTAACTTACAAAGGTCACCCCATCAGGCTAATAACAGACCTCTCCTCAGAAACAATGCAGGCAAGGAAAGAATGAGGCAATATAGTCAAAGTATTGAATGAAAAACAATTTCAACCAAGAATACTATACCTTGCAAAATTATCTTCCATATGAGAAAAAAAAAATTCTCAGATAAACAAAACTTGAAAGAATTTACTAACTCCAGACCAGCTCTTCAAGAGGTTCTGAAGGGAGTACTGTACCAAGAAAACTAAAAAATCAGATGAACTGTTATTAGAGAACAAAAAACAACCAAGAAAATGGCTCACTTAATGATAGAAAGAGGTTTGGAAATACTGATAATAACATTGAATGCTAATGAATTAAATTCTCCAATTAATAAATATGTGAAGGAAGGACTGCTGGAGCTAAAAGGAGAGAGAGGGAGCAACATTATAATTGTTGGGGATCTAAACACTCCATTATCTCCTTTAGACAGATCTTCTAGACAAAAAAATAAATAGGGAAATACAAGGTCTAAATGATAGTATAAATTGAATGGACTTGATAGATATCTATAGAACTTCCCACCCGAAGATGACAAAATATATATTTTTCTCACCCTGCCATGGAAACTTTTCAGAGACTGACCATACGATAGAACACAAATTAAGCCCTTCTTTACAGATTCAAAGGCATAGAAACTATACCCAGCATCTTCTCTGACCACGATGGAATTAAACTCAATATTAATTTCAAGGGAACAAGCAGTTAGCATAATGGCTATGTCGCTGGACTCCCACGTAGTCGACCGCGGTTCGTGTCCCGGACCCGGTGGCTTAAAACTCAC
>NW_006159958.1:1222639-1223477 GCF_000334495.1 Tupaia belangeri chinensis
ACCTACTCCTAAATGACTTAACCACTGAAGAAATTAAGTCTGAAATATAAAAATTAATGGAAATAAATGATAATGAGCACACAAGTTTCCATAATCTATGAGACACAGCAAAAGCAGTCATAGGAGGGAAATTCATAGCATTTAGTGCACATAAGAAAAAGATAGAAAGGTGGCAAATAGATAACCTAACATCATGCCTCAGGAAATTGGAAAACAACAACAAAACACAAACAATGCCAGGAGAAAAGAAATGATAAAGACTCGAGCAGAAATAAATGAAATAGAAAATAAACAAACCATACAGAACATAAATGAAAGCAAAAGCTGGTTCTTTGAGAAGATTAACAAGAGCGACACACCATTGGCTAGAGTGATAAAGAAGAAGAAAGAAACCAAATAAAGCAAATACGTGATGAAATAGGCAACATTACAACAGACATAACAGAAATTAAAAATATCATTAGAGGATACTATGAGTGACCATATGCCAACATACTAGAGAACATGGAAGAGATGGACAAATTCCAGGATGCATGTGATATACCAAGATTGAATAAGGAAGACATAGAAAACCTGAATAGACCATAACAAGCCATGAGATTGAATCAGTAATAAATAAGCTCCTGACAAATAAAAGCCCAGGTCTAGATCCCTTTACTACTGAATTCTACAAAACCTTTAAGGAAGAGTTAACCCATATCCTACTCAAATTATTTTTAAAGATTCAAAAGGAAGGGAGGGGCCCTGCGCCTGCCCACCCGGGCCCAGCTGCGGGCCCCCACCACCTCCGGGACCCACGCCGAGCGGGGCGGCGGGGCCCCCACCCAGGACTCTGCCC
>NW_006159958.1:1224067-1225577 GCF_000334495.1 Tupaia belangeri chinensis
AAAAAAAAAAAAAAGAAGGAAATCTTTCAAATTCAGTCTAGGAAGCCTCTATCATCCTCATCCCCAAAACAGCTAAGGACAGGATAAAAAAGGATACTACAGACCAATATCACTGATGAATATAGATGCAAAAGTTCTCAGCAAGATACTTGCTAATCATATCCAACAACATATAACAAAGATTACTCAACACAACCAGGTAGGCTTTAGTATAGGGATGCAAGGGTAGTTGAACATATGCAAGACCACAAATATAATACACCATATTAAAAGAAAGATAAAAACCATATGACTATTTTAATTGATGTAGAGAAAGTATTTGATAAAATACAACATCCTTTCATGAGTAAGACTCTCAGTAAGATTGGTATAGAAGGGTCATTTCTCAACACAATAAAATCCATATATGAAAAGCCTCTAACTAAAATTATACTGAATGGAGAAAAGCTAAAAGCTTTTCCACTAAAAACTGGTACTAGACAAGGCTGCCCCTTTTCTCGGATGCTTTTTAATATAGTGCCAGAGGTCTTAGTTAATGCAATCAGAAAAGAAAACAAAATAAAAGGCATTCATACAGACAAAGAAGAGTTGAAAATATCTTTATGTGCAGATGACATGACGGTATAATTATAAGACCCAAAGGTTTCCATGAAAAAACTTCTTGGAGTAATAAATGAATACAGTAAAGTGGCAGGATATAAAATCAATATCCAAAAATCGATAGCATTTCTATATATGAACAAGTTGAATGAAATAGAGCTGAAGAAAGGAATCCTTTATCACCACAGCCACAAAATGTATAAGATACTTCTGGATAAACCTAACTAAGGAAGTCAAAGACCTTTACAAAGAAAACTATAAAAATCTTAAAGAAGATATTGAAAAGAACATAAAAAAGTGAAAGGACATCCCATGTTTCTGGATTGGAAGAATTAATATAGCCAGAATTGCAATTATACCCATAGTAATTTACATTATTAACACAATTCCAATCAAAATACCAGAAATATTCTTCACAGATCTAGAAAAAAACAATCATAGAATTTGTCTGGACCCATAAAAGATCTTGTATTGCCAAAGCAATCCTACATAAGAAGAGTGGAGTGGGTGGCATATCACTCCCTGACCCCAAGATATACTACAAAGCTGTAACCATCAAAACAGCATGATATTGGCACGAAAACAGACAGGTGAACCAATGGAATAGAATAGAGACCCCAGAAATAAACCCAAAGATTACAGCCAACTGATTTTTGACAAAGGGTGCCAGTCAATCCACTGGGAAAAGGAAAACCTCTTTAGTAAATGGTGCTGGAAAAACTGGGTATCCACCTGCAGAAAGATGAAACGGAATCCCCATCTTTCACCATTAACAAAAATCAACTGAAAATGGATCAACGATCTGAACCTAAGACCTCAAACAATAAAACTGCTGGTGGAAAATACTGGGGAAACTCTAAGAGACATTGGGGGTAGGTAAAGACTTCTTAAATAAGACTCCCAAAGCACA
>NW_006159958.1:1227151-1247688 GCF_000334495.1 Tupaia belangeri chinensis
AAAAAAAAAAAGCTCTAACATTTTTAAGCAAACTAAAATAACCATTCTTCTTAGATACAGAGCATAAATCTTTTTTTCTTTTCAATTCAAGAAAAGAGCCACATTTTGCTCCAAAAGAAGTTAAAATTTAACTTGTTTGCTGAGGAAGATTTGCGGTAAGAAAGGTAATTACCTCTTAATGGAAACAAGCTACTGGGGTATTGCTCTGTGTGAGAGAAACGGTTTGGTGCGACCTACTGTAAAATTAAGAAGAGAGAAGAGGGCAGGGCTCGAGGGAATTAATGCGTTCCTTCTGACAGTAAAATTGCACCAACATGGCAAACAATTTACCTTTCTGCTGTAAACGTAATAATAAACTACAGCCAACAGGGGAGTAGTGTTTTAAAAAGTTAAAATTCCTGCCATGTGCAATGCAGATTAGATCATGCTCTTGTCCCTTATTTGAAGGGGAACGGTAAATTCTCAATGGTACTTTAAGCTAAATAAGCTCTTGAGGCTTCTTTATCCACTAAGAATCCTATAAAATTAGAATAAACACATAAAAATAATAACACTTCATTTGACATAGAATGGTCTCATGTTCCAAAAAAAAAGTTCTAACATTTTTAAGCAAACTAAAATAATCATTCTTCTTAGATACAGAGCATAAACCTTTTTTTCTTTTCAATTCAAGAAAAGAGCCACATTTTGCTCCAAAAGAAGTTAAAATTTAACTTGTTTGCTGTTAATGCATACAAGTTAAATTAAGATGCATATGCTTCAACGAACATGATACTAATGCGTACAAGTTATAAATAAGTTAAATGCATAACATTTTTATATAACTAGAAATCTATTGAGTGGTTGGAAAAGTTATGCTGCATTTTACATAAAAAAAATATATAAAATACATCTTGAATTTTCTGACAATCCAATATTTGCTTAAACAGTGGACATGTGTGCATGCGTGCCCAAAATTCCGAGAGGAGCATGGAGGACAAGGGATTGTGGCATCTCTCCCTGAGGGGTGATTTCTCACTTTCTCTCTCTCTTTCTCTCCAGCAAGCTTACATGCCCTATGGCAAAAACCTAAAATAAAAAAAAAAAGTATCACAGCATTCTACTTTTGATATATACTTTAGTCAAGCATTTTGCCAAAAAACAAGTGCCAACTAGGTCACTAAAAGAGATTGCTAAGATTATGAGCTTATCGTTTTAGGCACTTGTCAAAACTTAGGGAGAATACTCCTCAGCACTAGGGCCAGTTTTGTTTTGGTTACAGCTAAGCAAATAAACATAGAACGTTCACAAAAACTGACTGCGTGTTAGGTGATAAATGAAAGCAATCAATAAGTAAGAGAAATTCAACAAGCAATGCCTGATCACAATGCCGTAAAGCAGAAAGACCCATTTTTCATGTACGGCAATGACCACACGTACACTACTTGGACAGAGTTTTCGCGCAAACAGGCACTTTCATACACAGCTGATAGTGTGAGAGCTGGCACACTTAGACTGGGGCAATTTGGCAACATCTTTCAAAATCACAAAATTCTTAAACTAGTGGTTCTCAAACCTGATTGAGCCTTTACTCAGTTGGGGAGCTTCAACAATTACTGATGCCTATACACAATGTAAAAATAGTGATTTAACTGGCCTGGGATATGACCTGGGCTTTAAAATTTTTAAAAGCTCCCTAGTCGATAGTAACATACAGACAAATTTAGGAATCATTGGCTTCTACACACTTAAGTGAAGGATTTTCACTTCTCTTTATTTATCCTACACAGACATTCACACATGTGACAAATTATCTATGTCATTAACTGTAACTTTGTTTTATAACAGCAGAAGATTAGGGGGAAAAAAAAAAACAAAATATTTACCAAAAGGGTACTTGCTAAATCAATATGAAATAGTCACAAAATGCAAAACAATGTGTTTGTCAAAAACAGGTATAGATATTTCATACATATAATTTTATATTTTTAATATAAGTGCACATATTTATGTACAATGTGATTTTTCAATAATGAATACAATGTGTAATGATAAAATCAGGGTAATTAGTACATGTATCTCCTCAAACATTTATTTTCGTGTTGGAAAAGTTTTCTCTTTTATGAGAGAGAAAATGAATAAAAGAGGTCATATTTTTAAAAGAGGTACAGAATGGTATAGATAGCATGCTATCCTCTGTGAAAAATAATGCACACACAAACTATTAACACTGGCTTTCTCTTTGGAAGAAGACTTGCTTTTCTCTGATTATTCTTTCTTTTTTTTTTAACTTGCTATGGGGTACCTGTACTCACCAGGGGCAGAGAAAGGAGGCAGGGAATAAGAGGAAAAATGAGAAATCATCCCCCGAGGGATGGCCATGCCCCAATCCCTTCTCCTCCATTTTCTTCTCAGGATTTTGGGCACTCATATACACATACCTAGTGTGTTTTTTCAAGCAGCTGCATCCAAAACTCAAACCACAGAGTCATCCATATGGAATCCAGCCACCTTAACTTCCATGCCACCTACCAGCCCTGTGTACCCTGTCAAATACTGAAGTCTGGAACACGTTAGGTATCAATGCTTGAAAAATAAATGTAAAAACTTAAAATATAAAATCAATCAGGTAACATCACTTCCCAGGTAAATAATTATTACAAACTAATATTCAAAGAGAGACAAGGGAAATTTTTGGAATGATGGAAATATTCTTTATCTTGATTGCAGTAGTTAACATAATATTTTTTTTCAGAACTGTATACCTAAATTGAATTTCCCTCTGTGTAAATTATACCTCGATAAATCTCTGACATTAAAGATAAAACAAAAAAAAAGGGCCAGCAGGTGGCATGGTGGTTAAGGCCACTGGACTCCCACATGACTGACTGAGGTTCGAGTACCAGACCTGGCAGCTTGCTTTCTCATTTTTTTTTTCTCTCTCTCTCTCACACTCTCACTCTGTACTCTGTCCCTTTCTGGTCAAATTAAAAGAAAGAAAGAAAAAGAAAGAAAGAAAGAAAGTTAGTTAAATAAAAATAACTCTTCAAAAAAAAATGAAAACTTTACATGGCACCCACATCTCCTGAATAACATTGGTAGGAATGAGAATTGGTACAACCAATTTAGAAGATTGCTTGGTGGTATCTACTGGATCTGAGGGAGGACAAATCCTGTGACCTTAGTTAAATAAAAATAACTCTTCAAAAAAAATGAAAACCTTACATGGCACCCACACCTCCTGAATAACACTGGTAGGAATGAGAATTGGTACAACCAATTTAGAAAATTGCTTGGTGGTATCTACTGGATCTGAAGGAGGACAAATCCTGTGTCTTGACATTTCCCCTCCTGCATGGGTACCCAATGGAGACACCATGTATGGATTCATCATGAAGCAGACACAAGTATTGATGGCCACACCATTTGTGACATCAGCAAAACTGGAGCACCCCAGACACTATTAAAAGTAAAACAGATTAGTAGTCTGTGGCATAGCTGTGCACGGGAAAGCAGGAAGAAGGTAGTTTAGTTAAAAGAGTGACATTCCTAAGACTTAGGAAGTGACGACAAAGAGCACAGGCATAAAAAAGATGTACAAACAACCCCTGACCTTATGAAGAGATATCCAACCTCACTCACTACAAGAGAACTGCAAATTAAAATGACACTAAAATAACTTCTTTTGCCTGTCATACCAGCAACATTCCAAAGTTTAACAACAAATTATGATGGCAAGGCTCTAGAGAATGAGGCATCATCATGCAGCTCATTTGGAGATACAAAATGGTAAACTCCCAGGGAGGGTAATTTGGCCATGTCAAATAAAATATTCAAATATATCTATCCTTTGATACATTTGATATCCTTTGATATCATTTCTACAAATTACCCTATAAGATGTATATGCATGTTCACATTCATAGGGTTTTTCTCCTGTGTGCGTTCTCCAATGCTTAGTGAGATCTGACTTGCAGGAGAACATTTTCCTACACTGTTCACATTCATAGGGCTTCTCTCCTGTGTGAATTCTCTTATGTACAGTGAGGGACTCCTTGCTGGACAATGCTTTCCCACATCGTTCACATTCAAAGGGTTTTTCTCCTGTGTGCCTTCTCTGATGCTCAGTGAGATGTGTCTTGCGGGTTTTTAAAAGAGGTACAGAATGGTATACATAGCATGCTATCCTCTGTGAAAAATAATGCACACACAAACTATTAACACTGGCTTTCTCTTTGGAAGAAGACTTGCTTTTCTCTGATTATTCTTTCTTTTTTTTTTAACTTGCTATGGGGTACCTGTACTCACCAGGGGCAGAGAAAGGAGGCAGGGAATAAGAGGAAAAATGAGAAATCATCCCCCGAGGGATGGCCATGCCCCAATCCCTTCTCCTCCATTTTCTTCTCAGGATTTTGGGCACTCATATACACATACCTAGTGTGTTTTTTCAAGCAGCTGCATCCAAAACTCAAACCACAGAGTCATCCATATGGAATCCAGCCACCTTAACTTCCATGCCACCTACCAGCCCTGTGTACCCTGTCAAATACTGAAGTCTGGAACACGTTAGGTATCAATGCTTGAAAAATAAATGTAAAAACTTAAAATATAAAATCAATCAGGTAACATCACTTCCCAGGTAAATAATTATTACAAACTAATATTCAAAGAGAGACAAGGGAAATTTTTGGAATGATGGAAATATTCTTTATCTTGATTGCAGTAGTTAACATAATATTTTTTTTCAGAACTGTATACCTAAATTGAATTTCCCTCTGTGTAAATTATACCTCGATAAATCTCTGACATTAAAGATAAAACCAAAAAAAAGGGCCAGCAGGTGGCATGGTGGTTAAGGCCACTGGACTCCCACATGACTGACTGAGGTTCCAGTACCAGACCTGGCAGCTTGCTTTCTCACTTTTTTTTCTCTCTCTCTCTCTCAGTCTCACTCTGTACTATGTCCCTTTCTGATCAAATAAAAGAAAGAAAGAAAAAGAAAGAAAGAAAGAAAGAAAGAAAGAAAGAAAGAAAGAAAGAAAGAAAGAAAGAAAGAAAGAAAGAAAGTTAGTTAAATAAAAATAACTCTTCAAAAAAAAATGAAAACTTTACATGGCACCCACATCTCCTGAATAACACTGGTAGGAATGAGAATTGGTACAACCAATTTAGAAGATTGCTTGGTGGTATCTACTGGATCTGAGGGAGGACAAATCCTGTGACCTGACATTTCCCCTCCTGCATGGGTACCCAATGGAGACACCATGTATGGATTCATCATGAAGCAGACACAAGTATTGATGGCCACACCATTTGTGACATCAGCAAAACTGGAGCACCCCAGACACTATTAAAAGTAAAACAGATTAGTAGTCTGTGGCATAGCTGTGCACGGGAAAGCAGGAAGAAGGTAGTTTAGTTAAAAGAGTGACATTCCTAAGACTTAGGAAGTGACGACAAAGAGCACAGGCATAAAAAAGATGTACAAACAACCCCTGACCTTATGAAGAGATATCCAACCTCACTCACTACAAGAGAACTGCAAATTAAAATGACACTAAAATAACTTCTTTTGCCTGTCATACCAGCAACATTCCAAAGTTTAACAACAAATTATGATGGCAAGGCTCTAGAGAATGAGGCATCATCATGCAGCTCATTTGGAGATACAAAATGGTAAACTCCCAGGGAGGGTAATTTGGCCATGTCAAATAAAATATTCAAATATATCTATCCTTTGATACATTTGATATCCTTTGATATCATTTCTACAAATTACCCTATGAGATGTATATGCATGTGTACAAAATGATGTACGTATAAGATTGTTCATTATAATATGACAAGATTAGAAACAATGCAAGTCTATCTATTAGACACTAACCAGGTAAATTATGATATATCCAAACAATGGAAGAGAATGCCACTATAAATCACAATGTGGAAAATCTTTACATACTGATACAAAAGCAAATCTTGGGGATATATTGTTAAGTAAAAAAAAAAAAAAACTAAAGGGCAGAAAGTGTATATAACATGTTATTGTGTATATAAAGGAAAAATGAAAAATACATATTCAAAATAGCTTTCATTTAGATACAAAATGAATAAAAGTAGTAAACCATAGTGAATAACAGGGAAATGAAGAGAGAATAAAGTGGACAGGGAAAAAAATAAGACCAGTATCATATTACAAAGTTGTGATAATCAAAACAGCATGGTACTGGCACAAAAACACAAGGACAAATGGAACAGAATAGAGAATCCAGAAATAAACCCCAAAGCATAAAGCCAACTGATCTTTGATAAAGGGTACCAATCAATCCAGAGGGAAAAGAAAAACCTCTTTAGCAAATGGTGCTGTAAAAATTGGGTATCCACCTGCAGAAAGATAAATCTAAACCCTTATCTATCACCATTAACAAAAATTAACTCAAAATGGATCAAAGATCTAAACCTAGACCGCAAATTATAAATCTATTGGTAGAAAACACTGGAGGAACTCTGGGAGACGTTGAGGTAGGCAAGCAAGACACCCAAAGCACAGGCAATAATCCCTAAAATAGACAGGTGGGATTAATGAAATTAAGAAGTTTCTGCACAGCGTAGGACACCAAAATTATTATGAATTGACAACCCTCGGAATGGGGAGAGAATTTTTGTTAACACTGCCTCAGATAATGGACCGATAACCACAATACACAGAGAACTCGAGCAGCTAACCTGGAAAAAAATAATCAACCCAATTAAAAGATGGGAAAATGAGCTGAATAAACTCTCTAAGGAAGACATACAAACAGACAAAGAGCTTATGAAAAAATGCTCAACATCCCTCGTCATAAGGGAGAAGCAGATCAAAACCACAACGAGATACCACCTAATCCCAGTAAGAATGGCAAAGATTAAAAAAACAAAACATGGTAAGTGCTGGCGGGGATGTAGTGAAAGAGGAGCACTCCTACATTACTGGTGGGAATGTAAATTGTTACAGCTACTGTGGAGAACAATATGGAGGTTCCTCAAAGACCTTCAAATAGAACTACCATATGATCCAGCAATTCCACTCCTGGGTATTTACCCAAAGGACAGAATGCTCAGTTGGAAAAGCGCTTGCACAACTATATTTATTGCAGCATTATTCATAATTGCTAAGACATGGAACCAACCCAAATGTCCGCAAACAGATGAAAGGATTGAAAAAGTGTGGCACATATACTCCATGGAGTACTATTCAGCCTCAGAAAACAATGCCCTGGAATTTGATAAAAAGTGGATGAATATGAAAGATTTTTTGCTGAGTGAAGCAAGTCAGGCTATGAAAGAGAGACACAGTATGTATCCACTTAACATCCTATGAAAGAGAGACACAGTATGTATCCACTTGACATCTACAGACTGTCCATACTCTATCTTAGAAACTGAAAGTCTGGAGGACATAAAAGCATTAAAAAGTCTTATAGACACTAAAGACAAAGTGGAAGAAGAGTGTGGGACGAGAAGAGCATAGGAACGGAAATTTGGGGGAAAAATTAGAGAGGTAAAACATTTGTGGGACACAGATATGGTTTATTATCTGTTGATGAGGATGTGTATAGTATTCTCAATGGGGCTGAACTGAGGTATATACCATGCTGGGTAAAGTCTCTTTACAATCTAAATGATGTATAGCGATCGATGTATAAATAATAATAATAATAAAGAAAAAAATACATTTAAAAAGAAAGTCACCCTGGGCGTGTGTGCATGTGTGTGTGTGTGTACGTGTGTGTGAGTATGAGTGTGTTCCAAATACCAAGAGAAGAATGGAAGAGAAGGATTGCAACATGGCCATTCCCCATGGAGGGCATGATTTCTCCCTCTCTCCCTCTCTCTCTCTGTCTCTCTGGAGAGCATGCACACCCTTTGGCAATTAAAATAATTAAAGGATATTCTTTCAAAGTTTAAAAAAAATAAGACCAGTATCTATCTTTTAATTTTAGTCTTTTTTTCACTCAATGAAAAGTGTCACACTTAACATGTATTTTTCTTAAATCCAATTAGAGAAATAAACCCAAATTCCGAAGTCAAAACGTATTCTCCATTCTCCTATCCTTCCCTTCAAGATGTGTAAAAGGACTTTGCAAATTACACACAGGTTGCTAGAACCTTCCTTTAAAATGTGTGTATGTCGGAGTTGGGCAGTGGGGACAGGTCAGTAGAAATTGACCTTTAGTGTTCTACTCTTGGCCTTTGGAACTTCAGCTAAAACTAACATCAAGTAAGTCTTATTTTAACACCACATTTCTCAAGAAAAGTGAATAACAACAGATCTAGAAGGAAATCCCAAGTAAGGCAAAAGTAACATTTAAATGGGAGGGGACAGAGGGGTGGAAAGTAATTTCAGGTGGCAAAATGATTTAGCTATCTCTGCATGTCAGTATTAAAATACATTGCTCTTTTAAATTATTACATAATGTTCAATTTTATAGCTATCCCACAGCTTAATTTCTCTATACAAATTGTGCAAGATGTAAAAATTTTCTCATTTTAAAAATTATTTGCCTCAATGGAAATATTTGTGCATATGTGAGTTTTTTCTCTAGAATATACTCTTAGATGTAGAATTGAAGGTTGAAGACTGTTTCTTTGGTATTTTAATTAAATATCATAAAAAACATTAAAAGAGATTCAATATTATTAATAGTTAGATCAATGCAAAATAAAATGAAATCCCATTCCATTAGTTCAGCAGCAATGTTGACAAGAATATGAAGAGAAATACAAACAGAATGATACTATGATTTTTTTTAAATTAATCACAAGCAAAAGTATTTCAATTCTTTGTGTGAGTGTGTGTGTGTGTGTGTGTGTGTGTGTGTGTGTGTGCGCGCGCACACGCGTGCACGCACACGCTAAATTTAAGTAGCCAAAAAATTTTTGGGAAGGACAAACACCCAAACAAGAACTATTACTTCAACTGGGTGTGAGGCTATAGGAGTAGAAGGATGGGGAGACAGAGAAGCCGTGGGAACTTCTTGGTTTTATTATTAGAACTTAAGATAAATAATATATTAAAATATTGGTTATATCATTAAAACAATAGAAATATATATAAATAAGCCCACTGAATTATGCTTATAAACTCTCTTATAAAATAAAAAAGCTAGAATAAATTAACTCCTAAACCTAGTCTCTAATCTCTTCTCAATTAAAAAGATTCCATAAAGGCTACAGATGATCTGTTTCCACTTCTGTAGGTTTTTTCCCCCAAAGTGAGTAAATGCGACTGAATTTAATAGAGAGTTGGCAAGAAGGGAAAGAAGCCTAGAAAATATGCTACAAGAATGAGCTAAAGTCAATGTAAAAAAAAATAATAATAATAAATACAATCTGTTCAATCTCATAAATGGATAAAATTAGTATACAGTACTTGGGACCCAAGGTTCAGGAAAGAAACAACTATCTGAATTTTTATTCAACTTCTAACACAGATTCACTCTTTAGAATGAAATTGTACTTTGGAAGAGAGAATGATGCCTTCTGAGTGATGAATTTGAAAGGGTCATAGTCAGACTCTTTACAACCTATAGAAGCACAGAACTTCAAATTGGCAAGGATAAAGAGTGTCAGATTAGCACTCTCCAGATTTTCTTATAATATAGCACAGAGAGTACAGACTAATATTTTTATGGCACCCTCTAGAAATGGATGAGAGCAGGAAACCAGCCTAAGAGCTACAACAGCCCCAGTGCTGTGGATGACCCAAAGACCAAGAACATTTTGGCACCCTTTAACTCAGACATAGCACACCCATGAGGCCTGACACAGCCAGGGGAAGACTGTATGGCTCAGCTTCTTCCTTTAAATGAACACTCTCCAACAGCCTTTATTGTTTGGTAGTAACAACATGATGGCGGTTCATAATGCAAAACTATCTGTGATGAGACAGCAAAGCAGATTAAATCAAGGTGGTGGGAATGATGTGATTTGGTTCTTTGACAAAGACCAACTGATAGGGACCAACAGGTGGTATTGTGGTTAAGGCATTGGGCATGGCCAACTGCAGTGCGAGTCCCGAACCTGGCGGCATAAAAAATCACACCAAGTGTCAAAAAATCTTATTTTGTGTATGTGCCCAAAATCCCAGGAGGAAATTGGGAAAAAAAGAGATTGCAGCATGGCTGTGCCCCCTAGGGAGGTGATTTCTCACTTTTCCTCTGGCTATCTCTCTCGTCTCTTTAAGGATCAACTGGCAATTCTGGAGGTGTACTCTACATACGAATGCTATTCAGACCCCAAAATGTCCTCAGATATCACCTGTACAAGAAAACTTGGTTTCCTGTTTGAAAAGAAGAAAGACCTCTGCCTCTCTTCCCCTTCTGTGGACCTGCGTACATTCCCTCTGAAAAACTGTTCTTACAAGACTGAAAACACCCAGCAACTAGTTGTACAGAAATCTGGCATCATCATATTCAGTACGTCCAAAAAGGAAAAAGCACACCACTACTTTAAAATAGTATGCCGAGGGGCCAGCAGATGGTGGAGCAGTTACATCGCTTGGCTCCCACGTGGCCGACCACAGTTGAATCCCAGACCCAGTGGCTTGAAATTCATGCCAGGCGCATGTATGTGCATTCCCAAGATCCAGGAAGAGAGTGGAAGAGAAGGAACTGTTGTGTGGCCATTCCCCGCTATTGGGTGGTTTCTTATATTTCCTCTCACTGACTGTTTCTCTCTCCCCCTGGCAAGCACATGCACCCTATGGCAAAAACCTTTACAAATAATAAAGTATGTCAATGGAGACAGCAGGTGGTGTGGAGGTTGGGGTGGCTGGATTCCACATGGTCAACTGCATGGTTCCAGTTCCAGAGGAAAATGGAGGAGTGGGGATTATGGCATGGTCAACTGCCCTGGGCGTTGACTTCTCACTTTCTCTTTCTATCTCCCTCTCTCAGGCAAATGCATGTGTCCTATGTCAAAAATAAAAAAATAAAGTTGTCAACTATATCAAATAGTCCCAAGAGTTAATAAACTACGAAGCAAAAATTGGCACTTGAGTGTCTTCTCTTTAAAGACTATCATTGTAAAGCATTGTGAATTCCATAGTAAGGGTTAGAAATATGAGAACAAGAGCCAAAAGAGCATAAATGGCAGATATTACAAACCACAGTGCATGAAAAAAATGACCATGTTGGCAACTAAAATGTAGGTCTTTTGGAATCTCATCATCTCGAACAACATCTGCAGGACACACAAAATTCTCCCTATAGATAAGAAACAAGAAAAACAAATTTGAACTTACAGTACCTGGTAAAACGTGGGTTATGTTCAGTCATTGCAACCAGCAGCTTCAGAGCATATGCTGGTACCGGGTCAGGCTCTGTGAGGATGTGCTCATACCTAGAATGAGAAAGTTATTTTTTAAATATCCAGTATATTTTCTTATTTAAATCTCCCTCTGGACAACAGAAACAATAAGGCACAAACATCTGGGGAAAAAAAAAAACTGAAATAAAAAGCCAACAGGTAGCATGGTGATTAAGGTGCTGGATCCCACATGACGACCAGCACAGTTCGAATCCTGGACCTGGCAGCTTGAAAGACATGCCAGGTGCGTGTGTGAGTGCAACCAAAATTCTGAGATGAGAATAGAGAAGAAGTGGTTGCAGCATGGCCAGTATCCCCAGGGGGTGATTTCTGACTTTCCCTCCTCTCTTCCCTCTCTCTCTCTCTCTCTGTCTCTGTCTCTCTCTGTCTCTGGTAAACGCACACACCCTGCAGCAAAAAGCTATTAGGTCATCAGGAAAATCATGATGTACTTTTCTGTTTTTCTGTGAAAAAATGCATTATGACTTTCCCGATGACCCAATAAGACAAAGACACGGGACCAGCAGTTAGCGTAATGGCTATGTCACTGAACTCCCATGTAGTCGACCGCGGTTCAAGTCCCGGACCCGGTGGCTTAAACTCACGCCGGGCGCGTGTGCATGCATGCCAAGATCCCAAGAGGAGAATGGAGAAGAAGGGATTGCAGCATGGCCATCCCCCCTGGGGGGAGATTTCTCGCTTTCTGTCTCTCTGTCTCTCTCTGTCTGTCTGGCGAGCGCATGCACTTTATAGCAAAAACCTCTCCAAAAAAAAGAAAATAAAAAAACAAAGGTACACAAAAAACTGGAATAAAATTATGAACCACAGAACCTGCACAGGTTACATAAGCTCATGGAGCTTCAAAGCGGTGCACTTGCCAATGGTGACGACAATACTGACTTACCCCATACTGTTATTTGGAAGATACATTGAGATAACCCATGTACTGTTACAATTCAACTGGGCATTTGTGCTGGGGCTCTCCAAGACCACCCTCCCATTTGGAGATTCTCTAGAGGACTTGTGGGACTCAGCATTTAGTTGTACTCACAGTGAAAATCTAGAATAGCATTACGTAGGGGCACGAAGCTGATCCACAAAGGAAAGGGACTCAGGTGGAAGGCTGGAGAATGTGCAGCTTTCCTGAGGCTCACGCCCATGAGGGCTCACACAGCATATTGTTGCTCCAGAAATGAAAATGCTGCACGCTCAGGGAAGTCCCTTAGAGTCAGCAACCAAGGGTTTTATTAGGGGATGGTCATGTAGACAACCTCTGTCTAACACGAATCAAAATTCAGGCTCCCAGAAGGAAAGCAGGTACTCAGCATAAACCAGACTGGATGCACAAACAGTCTAGGTGGAGTGAACAACCCTATGTGACCACTGATCAGGAGCTTGGCCTGAAATCAGGCCTACTTAATGAAAGCAGAGTCAAGCCTGCTGTGTTAACAAAGTTCTGCGGAGTAGTCTTATAATTAATACTTACAAATCCCAAATTAAAAGATTACCAAAGAGAATAAAACCCAGACTGGTATTATCACAGGTTTGCACAACGACCCAGCCAACGTGGTTGCATCTATAACATAAGTGCCCGGAAGCCATATGGTCAGACCCCAGGGGGGACTTGTAAATACACTAGGCATTAAGTGAGGGGTCCAAGACCTAAGGAGCAGGAAGACCAAGGAAAGGAGACCACAGCATGCTGAGACCCTGTCAAGAGTGCTTCTCTCCTTCTCCCTCATCTGCATAAAGTCTCTGTTACCAAAGTTTTTTTTTTTAAAAAAGTTTGCACAACAGGTCCAGCCACAGTGGCACAGTGCTGGCATAATGCTTGGCAATGCTGGAAGCCGCACAGAAGATCGGGATCAGTTCCCAGATAGACCTGGACGCACACCTGAGATACTGACTGGTTGAACACTGAGGTGTGGGAGATCACAGCATGGACCCTGGTGTCTCTGTCCTTCTCTTCCCTTCTCTTTTCATTTCATGAAAGAAACAAGCAAACATTAAAACAAAAATGTTTCCATAATAAAACTCAGACTGCTCTCCCATGTTTGCTAGTGGAAGCTGGTTTATACACTATGTCTTACCTGTCTAGTGGATAGCACTGTGTATCTATACAATTAATATGCACCAAATAAATGAGTGAATGAATGAACAAATAAATGAACGAATGAACTAGCCAGTCAACTTTACAACCTAATTCTCTGGGACATCCAACATCGAAAATGGAAGAAAATTCTCTTTAAAAATCCAAAATGGATATTTAAAAATCTATGGCATGAAACAGATGCTTTTCATTTCGAGAACAGGGCCCCAGGCTCCTACTCTGAGCTTATTTACTTTCATTTTGGAAATCATTATATAACAAGCTTAATTATATAGCCTCTAAGCCCACAGCCATGACAAAGGAGGCAAGCTAAGGAAGGAGAGCGACTATTACAGAAAAGGAACCTGACAATTATAAGACATGGGACTTGAAAGTAGAGGGTTAAAAAGAATGAAAGAAATCCCAAGAATTGAGCAGGGAGCAGGCTGGGGGCATTCAATTCAGTCTGACAAGCTGCTCGAACCTCAAGAGGGCCTGAGGGAAGTCATACACCAAGTGTTCAAAATGGAGGTAGCAGGGCAAGAATAAATTAAGTTGGGCACAGCCTTCTGTTTAAGACCCAGGAAGTATCATATTTTATAAAGTTTACTTATACTTTTGAATTATAACAAGTAAATGATTACCTATGTATGAAAAAGATGAAAAGTAAAACACTAACCATTCATTATAAAATTATAACTAAAATATTAATAAGTCAAAGACACCAATAAATTTAAAAAACATATAGCATCACCAAGCATGAATTATATCAAGTACTAAAAAGCCCACATTAGGGAAACAATTAACATATTTTATCATACAAATAAAACAAAAATCAAGTAAACATCTTTCAGAGTTGCTAAAAATGTGTTTGACAAAAATTTAATATCCAACTCAATTTAAAAAAAAAAAAAGAGAGAACAACTTAGGATACTAGAGAGAGATCATTAGCTCCTTTTTCTGACTAAATAATCTTATGACAGAAAGGTCTTAGGGCCAGCAGATGGCATGGTGGTTAAGATGTTGGATTCCAACATGGCCAACTATAGTTTGAGTCCTGGACCTGGTGGCTTGAAAATCACGCCAGGTGCATGTGTGTGTATGCCCAAAATCCCAGGAGGAAAATGGGGGAGAAGGCATTATGCCATGGCCATCTCTCCTGGGGGATGATTTCTCCCTTTCCCTCTCACTCTCTGGTGAGCACACGTGCCCTGTAACAAAAACCTATTTGTAAAAAAAAGGTCTAATCATTGACTCCAACATACCACAAACACTCTAAGTTTCAATGACTTACTAGGACTCACAGAATCAGAAAACTTATTATACTCCCAATTATGAATTATTACATTGAAAAAAATACAGACTAAAATCACCAAAGATAATCAACACAGGGTAGAGTTTGAGACCTGGCCAAAGCTTCCAGTTTTCACCTCCCAGTGGGGTTATACAGACAGTGTTTAATCCTCCTAGCAAGGTATGACAATGCATGTGCAGTACTGCCAACCAGAGAAGCTCATTTGAACCTTGGTGGCCAGAGTTTTTATTGGGTTTGGTCTGTAGCCTGTGTACAGGTTGAGCTTAGTTATTCAGACTCTAGGCCCTCCAGAGGTCAGGCTGAGATGGCCAAAAGCCCCCACCATAATTCATAATGTTAGCATGAATTTGCTGGTATGGATCAAGGTATACAAATATAGTCCTATCAGCCAGGATATTCCAAAGACTAAGAAGTTGTCCCCTAGGAGGCCGTCATTGGCCAGTTTCTTTGGAATGTACAGAGTTTGAACATCGCACATCTGCTGAGTTAACTCTTTACAGCACACATCCTTAACAGGGAAACTCAGAAGCAGTATTCTTAAAGTTGAAAATAAGAGAAGGCTGGCTGAATGGTGGCACAGTGGTAAAGCGTGATGCTCTGTGAGGCTGACCCACAGGGAGAGGGTTCTAGGGTCATGTCCAGAGACCTCCGAGTAAACTGGAGTACACTTACTCACAATCTGGGCTCTCTGAGGCTGGAGGAGATCACAGTGTTGGGACACTGCTAGGGGTGTTCTCTCTTTCTCTTTCTTGTTAGTGAAAGAAATAGATGAATAAACTTTGAAAAAGGAAGAAAGAGAGAGAGAGAGAAAGAAAGAAAGAAAGACAGACAGACAGACAGACCAACCAATTCAACCCTCTTCCATCACTTACCAGTATTTGGAAACAATCAGTGAGGGAGTCTCAAATTGAAGTGAGTATGAGAAACTTCTGATGAGTTACCCATTGGGATAACTGCACAACTATCTTGCCTTGCTCCCGCTCCTAGACATACTTGAATCAGTGAGGGAAAAGGCTACAAGCCTAAGAATTTTTTTAACAACTCCCCAAGGGATTTTTTTTACTCACATGCTTGTGTGGAAAACACAAGAGAAGATATGAACAACTATTTGGAAAAATAATAGAAAACTTATTCTCAATCAGATCAAAAATATAATTAAAAAATACACAATAGGAACTAGGTAGAAGCTACATCTATAAAGAAAACGCTGAGACTTTATTGACTAAAATTAAAATGTCTTGAGGTTGTTTGAGGTTATCTAATCTTGAAACAAGAAGGAAGGAAGAAGCTTGCACTGGCCCATACATGAGAATTTTACCAAAGAATATTGTTCTATGTTCTTCCCACTGGAGGGAAAAAAAAAAAAAAAAGGTAAAATTCTTAATGGCTATGCTTAGAATACAAATATTGAATATATTTTAGTTTCATCAAAGATAAGTTTGTAATGGCCAGAAAAATATAGCCAAAAGTATCCTGTGATTTATTAAACTTGTCCTCTAAACAGAGATAATGCAGCCAAGCTGATAGTAACCAGATCATGCTTTCCTCTGAATGCAACATGGCAGGAAAAATAAAGAAAACTAGCGGTGAGACCTGACTCCTGATATGGTCTTGGAGGAGAGTGACCAGTGAAGAGTTGGCCTATTCTGGTGGGCAGAGCTGGAAAGGAGTACTCTAAATGCCTTAAGCATGGCCACAGATTGGGATCCCTGTTAACAGTACCTTAACTGTCCCTAGACTCCACTCTTCTCCCTCTAGGATCCTGCATAAACAAGGGGTCTTTGCTAGGGTTCAAAGTAGCTTGAACCCAGGCAAAAAAAAAAAAAAAGCCATTTTTAGTAAATTCACATCAATACCAAAGGAGGAAATAAATTAAAAATCACATATTTGGGATTCAAAGCATGATGCCAAAGAAAAGATAGACCTGCTTTTTTTTTTCTTTGTACCCAGTTCTAAAATAATAAACCCCTATCTTGCCAAGTCCCGGCAGAAATAGTGACCAATGAGGTGGTCTCGGAGAACACTGAAAAAGGCTATCCAAATAGTTCTGGATTATCATGAGAAACTATTCTGAAGGATGTCACCAACCCAATAGTCAAATGCAGAAAAGTGTCTCTGATTTTGTGGGGGGAGGGAGGAGGTTCATTCTAAAGGGATTATGCCACAAACTCACACTCCCACCTTAAGGAAGAATTAGGGCAAGGAGGACTATACCAGAATGTCCAAGAAACTTGAGGGTGAAATGCAATGAGGAAGATCCTACCACATGAAAAGTTAAAGCACATTATACAATAAAGAGGAGACTGGGACCAAGAATCTCATAAAGAGGGCTGGAGGGAGCTCAGTAGTGAAACTGATCTGCAAGGCCTGTCCAAATGAAGGTTTCAGATTTGCATCCAGAGACATCCTGAATGCATTGGAGCTGGCTGAGGCTGTGGATGGATATGTTGCCAAGACCCTGTTGGCATTTCCCTGTCTCATTTTTGGAAGATATAAATACATCAACTGTTTTTAAAAGACTACACATATAGGGACCAGCAGTTAGCGTAATGGCTATGTCGCTGGACTCCCACGTAGTCGACTGCGGTTAAAGTCCCAGAAGCAGTGGCTTAAACTCATTGCTTAAACATGCATGTGTGTGCATGCCCAAGATCTCAAGAGGAGAACGGAGAAGAGATTGCGGCACAGCCATCCCTATTGGGGGTGATTTCTCACTTTCTGTCTCTCTGTCTTTCTGGCAAGCGCACACGCCCTATAGCAAAAATCTCTCTAAAAAAAAAAAAAGAAAAAGAAAAGAAAAAGACTACACATATATATCTAAAGCAAAGAAAAATGACACTTGAGATGAACCAGAAAGAATAGTTTTAGAAAGAAATTAAACTGAATGGACAGGCTGTATGTTATTAAAAAAATTAAGTATTTCTCAATGACAAAACCACAACAATTAAATGAAAAGAGCCAAAATTATTTGCAGAATGTTGATAAAACAAAAAATTAATATTCTCACTATATTTAATTGATATTCCAATCAATAAATATACTACTAGAAAAATGGAAAAAAATTCACCTAAGAAGACTATAAATCACCAATAAGTCTAGGGAAGAAATTCCCTAGTCTACTACATTAATATCTAAAAAATTGCAAATTGAAGTTAACTAGGGTGCAATAAAATGGGCACATTCTAATAGAAGCTGGTAGAATAAACCATTGACTGTCTTTGAAAAAAAATTTGGTTAAACATATCAAATCCTTTAAAATGTACATACATTTTGACATGGCTAGCCTATTCCTAGAGATTAAACAGAAGGATACAGAATATGCCCAAAGATGTGGCCATTAAATAGCCTTTGCAGTGTTTTATATATGTAAAAGTGAAATACTAAAAAAAAACACTTAGATGTGCAATAACTGGGAATTGTTTATACAATTGTCAGTACATCTATAAATGTAGGTGTAGACAGAAAGTAGATTATAAGACAGCCACTAAAATACTGATAATATGTTCATATATACAGTTGCAGATATAGAGATTAACAATATGATATTCAGGAGGAAAGACGGTTGTAAGGAGGAAATTTCAGAAAGTATTAAGTCAGTCTCCCTAAGAATGGAGAAACCATATAGTGGAGCATCCTAACTTAAAATGGATGGGAGAGGCAACACATTGAGAGTATCTTGAATTGCTGGGTAAATACTGTTAATATTATGTTCTACAATCTACAGGTCAAAAGGTTTCTGAACAAGAGAATGATATGAGAAAGCCTGTGTGTGACGATGCAAATCTAACAGAGTGCAAGATGGATCTCAGACTTGAATATCTAAGAGGAAAGAGATGTTTAGGTATAGAAGAGGCTGCCAATCTACATTAAGCTCTGAGCGGCCCTTGTCAGGGAGTAGGACAACTGAAGATTTTCTGCTCAGGCTTTACTATCCTGACCCCAAGATCTAGCCAGGACAGGTCAATCTCAAGCCATCTACACTTGAGTGACCCCTTTAAGGCACAAGGACAACTGAAGATATTCTGCCCAGACTTCACCTTCCTGACCCCAAGTTCTAGCCAGTCTCCACATACTGAATTTCTAGATGGGTCTAGGTGCACAGTAGTCAAATATCTGAATAATTTTAGGGTCAGAATAATCCTTAATTCCCATGGAATCCACTGAACAAAGGGAGAAAAATGGATCTGCAGAGAGACTGCAGATCACCTCCTCCTGCATGCCTCTCTGAATGCTCAGATTTAACTCCAAAAATTAGGAAAAAACATATAATCCATCAGATAACCAGAAACTACCACGGAGGCAAAAGAAATATGAGAAGCCAAGAAAATGTCTTAATAATCCTTAATTCCCATGGAATCCACTGAACAAAGGGAGAAAAATGGATCTGCAGAGAGACTGCAGATCACCTCCTCCTGCATGCCTCTCTGAATGCTCAGATTTAACTCCAAAAATTAGGAAAAAACATATAATCCATCAGATAACCAGAAACTACCACGGAGGCAAAAGAAATATGAGAAGCCAAGAAAATGTCTTTCTCCCAAGGAAAAGAATAACTCCTCATCATCCACAGACAATATAATGGGACTCGTGGAAATGTCAAGTAAAGAATTTAGAATATTCATAGTGACAAAGCTAACAGAGATATAAGAGAAGAGACACAATGAACTCAAGAAAATGAAAGAGAAAAGAGACAATGAATTCCAGGAAGAGAGGGAGTTCTTGCATGATCTGAAAGAGGAAATATACACCATAAAAAATAATCAAACTGTTAGAGATGAAGGCTATAATACAGGAAATCAAACCTCCCTTGAAAGTATTAAAGGCAGATTAGATTGAATCTCAGATGTAGAAAACAAAACTTCTGACCTATAAAAATTAACCAAAAAGACTGAGAAAATAACCCCCCAAAAATGAGAATAATATATGAGTAACACTAGATACCATTAAATGCAAAACATCGATCTGTATATGAGAAGGTGAAGAAACTAATAAGAGCATTGATAATCTAATCCATGAAATCCAGAAAGAAAACTTTTCAAACTTAGAGAAGTATTCAAATATCCAGACCCAAGAAATACAAAGGACCCCACATAAAATCAACCCAAGATATTCTTCTCCAAAGCACATCATAGCCAGATTGACCAAAAATCACAGAGACAAGATACTAAAATTGATAAGAGAGAAACATCAAGTTACTTTCAAAGGATACCCCATCAGGCTGACAGCAGACCTCTTATCATAAACAATGTGACCAAGAAAAGAATGGGAAAATATATTCAAAGTGTTAAGGGAAAAGCAATTTCAATCAAGAATACTGTACCCAGCAACATTATCCTTCATATGGAAAGAAAAGACAAAACATTCTCAAATAAACAATACCTGAAAGAATATACTAACATCAGACCAGCTCTCCAAGAAGTTCTGAAGGGAGTGCTATACCAAGAAAACTAAATTCAGACACACAGTAACCAGAATAAAAGCAAACAAACAAACAGGAGAATGGCCAACTTAATGGAAGGGATAAGTCTAGAAAGATCAATAATAATTTAATGTTAATTTCCAGAATTTAAATGGAAACATCAAACCATAATAACACTGAAAATTCAACAGAAGAGAGATTAATTACATGAGACTGAACTGGTAAAACAGAATTTTACAACTTTTGACTAAAGCATTACTGATTTTCTTCTATGCTTTGTTTTCCAGATTTAAGGATTTTTGTCTTTAACTGTTGATAGGTTCATCTACCTACTGTTTGAACTGAATCCTAACCTTTTTCCTGGCTTAAGAAAAAAATGTTAATTTCTC
>NW_006159958.1:1247922-1285211 GCF_000334495.1 Tupaia belangeri chinensis
AAAAAAAAAAAAAAAGGCATGGAAAGCTACTGTAGATACCAGAGACAGTAGGGAGGAGGGTGAGAAATGGCAGAGGGTGAGAGGTAGGGAATCAAGGGGGGGAAGCAAAATACATAAGAAACAAGAAATCGAAAATTATTTTTTAATGATAACATGTATGGTAATATCCTTGATGGAGCCAATATACAGTGTATTCTGGATGGAAAATCTCATATTGTATCCTGTAATGATGTATAGTGAATGAATGTAAATAAATAAATTTAAAATAAAATTTTTAAAAAAAGAAAAAGGAGAGGCTGCCAAATATGCATAAGGTAAAATCTATCTTGTAGTTGGGACCCTGGATTCCCACATGGCCAACAATGGTTTGAGTCCAGGACCTGGCAGCTTGAAAAACGCAGCAAATAAATAGATAAATGAATAAACAAAGGCTTCTAAAAGAAAGAAAAAAAGGCTTAGGAATTTTCCCTGAACTGCTATGAGAAAGGGGTAGGTAACCTACTTTTAGGCATTTTCTGTACAGTCTCTTACAAAATTTGAACTAGGTGACATCTTGAGTCTACTTGAAAACTTCATGAGATGAGGTATAAATCAAGCGACTAGTTATCCTGAGGAGCCTTCAGTCCTGTGATTTTTATGTGATATGAGTTCTATGGGATTCTCTGGTAGTTTGCATATATGCATATTTATTTAAATACATAAACAGCCAAATTAATTCATAAGTGGAGAGATAGACACTCAGGTAGGAGGGTCAACATATATGTACATTTTTTAATTAAAATAAGAGAAAGGTATAACTTTGAAATAAGTATTAAATATAATTTCATCTAATGCCTACTCTTTCCTGGCCCCTTCAATCAGATCATTCAGCAGTTTTTCACTGTGAGATCTTAAAAGTCTAGAAGAAACAACTCTGATATGGCAACAATCAAGGTTTACATAAACTATCCAAAGAACTAAAGAGGTAGAATTATCCTAGCTCATAAGAACCAAAGAATATTTATTTTTATGTTCTATTACTAACTCTAATTATCAAATGATCCTAATTTAGACTCCTACAGCTTATACCCTGTGGGGGTGGGGAGGGATTTCTGTATCCAAATGAGAGGCTAAACATTATAGAAAGATTAAGTAAAAAAGTAGATTATGATGTTTCTGGCACAAAAATGCCTGTAAATTAAATTTTATCTGCAAAAAAACGATCTATATTAAGGTAAAAAGTGAGATACTTCTTTCTTTACTGATTCTCATTGAGGATGGTCAAGTTTGTACCTATTTTAACAGCGAATGCTGTGGCAAAGGGAGACAAATAAGTAGTATAGAACCATCACATGTCCTTCCTCGGAGCCATAAACTCAGAAATGAGATAGGCAGACTCATGACTTTTGCTAGATACTATTCCCAAGACAGCTAGCCAACCCCGCAGTGTGTTGCCATTAATGGAATCCATTTATAAATTCCAATTTCTAGAAGAAAACACAATTCTAATTTGGAAGGAATATATTCTTTTCTCAGATTCTAAAAATCAAAGCCTTAAAAATTTATGAAGGCATGATGGCCCTCATGATGTTATGGGTCACAAGAGAACTATGAAAAAGGAAAGTTGTACTCATTTTCCCCAGGAGAGAAATGCTGAATGCCATACTGTCATAAAAATCCTGTAAGCACATTTATAGCAGCATGATCTCTTTTCAGTATAAAATACTCAAAGCCAAAAGAAAATACAAAACTAAAATTCATGTTGCTAAAATGGTTCCAGTCTACCAAAGGCAAATAGCATAGCGAATGTTTCCCCTGGCAGGCTACATCACTTAAATCTTCCCTGAATATCCTACCTAAACAGCTCCTCCCTCATCCCTCTTAGCATCATTCTGTATCCTCTTACACTATTTTATGTCTTATTTTCTTTCACAGTACTCATAACTTAAGTCATCTCACATATTTATTTACTACTTTGTCTCACCCACTGGAATATAACCTCACAGAAGAGCAGGATTTAATCTTGCTCACCACTGCACCCTCAGTGTCTGGTACAGAGGAGTCATTCCATGTGTATTTATTGGGTGAACTAACTATCAAAATGAAAAACAGGAAGGGAAGAAGAAGAACTGCGCATGCACAACCACACATGCAGTACAAATTAGAGTATTTACATTTGTATGAATCCTAACAAGTCCTTCTCCTTGAGACTAGCAAAAGTGTTTCCTAAGTGAAGGATCTAGACCTATTATAGTTAAATATTGAAAAAGAAATGTCCTCACCTTAAATAACGAGACTCAGAAAAAAATGTTCACACAATCAGCATAAGACTACTTTCAGTAGTAAGATTGAATTGATAATGACTTTGATATTAAGTGTCTGAGAGGTGCTGATTTTAATTAATAAGGTCAATTTGGGCTTAAGTTCCATTAAATACTGCCTCTTCTCTACTGCATAAACCTTTAAAATTAAATCTTGTCTCTCAGCTGAATAAAAATCATGGTAATTTTCTGATATGTGGTATCTCTCTTCCAAGGAGAGAAAAAGACCTCTTCTCATTAATCATGCAGATAACTCAGTTATGTTACTGGCATTGCAACAATCTTAAAGAAAGGAGGAAGAACTAAAAGAACGAAAGAGAGGAGGAGGAAGTAGGGGCATACACATCAAGTAAATGCAAAGCCCAGATCTGAAGCCAGGTATACAAGCCACAAGACAAAGATTACTAAAGGCCAGGAAAGTTTCCTCCAGCTGATGGCAGAAGTAGTCCGAGAGATTCCAAGGAAGACAAGGATTTGACAGACCACTGTTGGCTTAAAGACGGAGAGGGAGCATGAAAAGACATGTAGGCAACTTAAGGAACACAGCGCAGCAGATGGCGGTGTGTTAGTCCTACACATGCAGAGTGGGTTGAATAACTGCTCTCCAAAAGACAGAATGGACTCTAATTCCAATGACAGATTTCCTCAAAAGAGAAAGGCAGGTGGAAAAGTAACACTCAGAGACACAGGAAAGCCATGTGATGGCAGAGGCACAGACTGAAGGATAACTGGCAGCCATTGGAAGCCGGGACAGAGATAGGGACTCGCGTCTCCCTCAGAGCTTCCCAGAGGCAATCATCCTGAACCCTCCATTTCAGACTTCTGTGCTCCTGAACTATGAAGTACATCTCTGTTGTTTTAAGCCAGGTGCTTTGTGGTTGTTGTAAGAGCCTAGAAAGCAACATGAACCATGACAAACCAATCCTGCCAACAACCTGCACGGGCTTGGCAACTGGTCTACATCCAGAGCCTCTGGACAAGGACTCAGCCCAACAGAGCCTTGATTCCAGCAGCTCGAGAACCTGAGCAGAGAGCCCAGTCAGAACCATGTGGGACTTCTTGATTCCTTCCTAGTGTCCCAGGGTGGCCTGTGAGTGTGAGATGATGTCATTAGGGCGGAGCCTCCGTGATTTGATTTTAGTGGGTTTCTAAGCAGAGGGAAGAAGACTGGAACGGTAGAGAAAAGGTCACATGGATACCGACCACACTCCACTTTCGCTATTTTGGGATGCCTTCAGACTTTCCAGGCACCAGAACTGTGAGTTATTAAACCTGTAGTTGTATGAACCTACCTACTCAGGTATTTCTCTTAGCAATGCAATAACAAACTAAGACAAATGCCATTTCTCTACAAATGGGAATATAATCCACATACGGTAAACACTAAATAAGCAGTTATAACTGAAGTTTGTCTCTTTAGAAAGTAAAGCATGCACACTGAGGTAACGGTTCTTTGATATAGCGAGCGATTCATTCACAGTATTTATACTAGATGTGATCGTTAATTTTAGACATCGCTTGACTGGGTTCTCAGAAATATGTAACACTTTTCTACAAATTTTTTAGTTTTTCATCTTTGTTCTATCTCTTTGTGGCTGTTACCAACAATGTAATTGCTGAGTCAGAGTTTGATGGTTATTGTCAAATACTGCACACCTGTGCCCCTCCAAAAAGCTACATGGATTTACTATGTCACCACCAATGTCTAAAAGGACCATTTTCCCCCCACAGATATGCCACTGTTTACTACTGTAAACTTGATTTTGTCAGTTTATTGGGAATCATTAATAAAATTTCATAGTTAAAAAATATAGGTGATACTATTTATAAATATCATAGTCTTGACTAATACAATTCTTCACATGAAAATGAGTCACCTACTGTACAAACACATGAAAAGATTCACCTTGGCTTTATACAAAGTATTAGTTAAGGTCAAAGAGGATTAAAACTTGAACAAAATGAAAAGTATCAACATCAATATGTCTACTTGCTAAATTGAAGTGGATGCTATACAGCTCCTATGAACCACAGAAAGGTCATAATTCTTAGCCCTCTTATTTGCCATACTCCATGGAGAACATGAATTTTTCATTATTAGCATTTCCAAATGTACAGTTACAAAGAGTTATTTTCAAAGACCACACTCTTTTCAAGGTTCTACTGTTCTAAAGTCAAAGAAGTGAAATGAATGCACTACTTATATTTCATTTTTAAAAATGTCTGTTTAACATTTATTGAGCCCATACTACATATGCCAGGTAAGGCACAATAAGCATTACCTATTTAATGGCCACTTCACTTTACAAAGTATGTGAAACTATTTTTTATTTTTCTTTTTGTTTTTGAGAGGTCTTTGCTATAGGACGCGTGCGCTTGCCAGACAGACAGACAGAGACAGAGACACAGAAAGCAAGAAATTACCCCACAGGGGGGATGGCCATGCCGCAATCCCTTCTCCTCCATTCTCCTCTCGGGATCTTGGGCACGCATGCACACGTGCCCAGCGTGAATTTAAGCCACCTGGTCCGGGACTCGAACCGCGGTTAACTCCGGGAAATCGCCCTTCCCCCAACCGTTGGGCCCAAATTTTTTTTTTTTTTTTTTTTTTTAGGGCAGGTCTCACTGTCACAATTCTCCTGCCTCAGTCTTCCTGTTAGGTCAAAGACTAAGACAACATAATAGGGCATGAAACAAGCCTCAACACATTTAAAATACAGAACCATATACAGCATCTTCTCTGACCAAAATGGAATTAAACTTGAAATCAACCACAGAAAGAGCTCTCAGAAATACAGAAAAACATAGCAACTAAATAATCTACATCTGAACAACTTCTAAACTATTGCTATTAAGATGGAAATCAAAAGATTCATTGAAACTAATGATAAGGAACACATTTCCATAAGCTCTGGGTCATAGAAAAAGCAGTTCCTAAGAGGGAAGTTCATAGCCATTAGTTCTCATAAGGAAAAAAATAAGTGGCAAATATATAGCTTGACATTACATCTCAAGAAACTAGAAAAGCAACACCGAGTAACAGAAGAAAAGGAATAGTAAAGGCTGAAGCTAAGAATAAATGAAACAGAGAATGAAAGAAACAAAAAAGTTGGCTTTTTGAAAGGATAAACAAAACTGTCAAACCATTAGCTACTTAAGAAAAACAGAAAAAGGAACCAGATCAATAAAATCAGTAACAGTAATATTGGTAATATTCTGGGCATTCTGTTAAAGCTGCAGATAGTGAACTGAGATGCTAGAAAAGCCAGACATTTCAGACTCAGAATTACCTGGTGGTGTAAAACTGAGCAGCTCTGAGTCTGGTGGTGGTATCATAGCCCTACATACAGTAATCCCTTTGCTTGCTTAAGATCACTGTGCACAACAAATACAACAGAAAAGGAGTTTCAGACATTTTGTCCCTGGTGAAGAAGGAGTTAGGCAATGGTGGTCATACACTTGGATGTATTCCTGTGCTTCAATATTCATTTTCAGTGACTCACTGGAATTGTTCTTCTTCCTGACTACTGAGGAAGTGTTGCAAACTTCAGTTACACATGCCCTAGTCTCATGATTTCTACCGTATCTGTGTATATACATATTTTAATTTATAATTTTCTTTAAATTGGTTCCCTTAAAGCATAAACATCTATGTTAGTCTCTTCTAAATAATGAAACTTCATTATTATTTTTAAAAATTAATTTACAGAGCTGCTAAGCTATTAGGTCATTGGGAAAGTCATGACATGTTTTTCTTTTTCTTTTTTTTTTTTTTGGAGAGGTTTTCGCCATAGGGCACGTGCGCTCGCCAGACAGACAGAGAGAGAGAGACATAGAGACAGAAAGCAAGAAATCACCCCCCAGGGGGGATGGTCACGCTGCAATCTCTTCTCCTCCATTCTCTCGGGATCTTGGGCACACACACACATGCGCCCGGCGTGAGTTTTAAGCCACCGGGTCCAGGACGCGAACCGCAGTTGACTACGTGGGAGTCCAGTGACATAGCCATTACGCTAACTGCTGGTTCCCATGACATGTTTTTCTATGCAAAAATGTGCCATGACTTTCTAACGACCCAATATTACTAAACTGCAAAGTCCTACTGGAATAAATTATGTCCCTAAATTTAGGAGGTAATCTTGGGTCCTAAAAAGGCTTCCTTGTATTTTTATATAGCAGATATTCAAAGTACATCTTTTAAAAAATTGTATTCTGTGTACACCCTACATTTTTTGCCCTTTTTTTCTGAAATGTGTGTTATGATAGATCAAGCCCTCAGTCTGTCAAGACAGGCTTCCTCATCCATTAGAAGGGTTGACACACAATAGCTACACACTTCCTAAACTGTGTCCTTCCACACCAGTGAGGAGTGGTTACGCACTTCAAAATATTACGTAAGACTGTTCAAATTGTAACATCGGCCAAAATCTGAATGTATTTATATGTGGCTTCTATATAGTTATTATTATTATTATTATTATTTTAATGAGAATAGTAGATCTTGAAAAACTGAACAAAGGGAGGGAAGCATCCAGTAAGGCTGCTATCCTTGAAAGCTTGAACGGACTCAGAAGCAGCCCAGGCCTTGAAGGAAGCCATGTTCAGGCATGACTATGAATGCACGATATGGAATGCAGCATTTATTCAGTATCTCCCACTATTTCTTCCTAATATCCCAAACATATTATTTGTAACTAAACTTAATTTTTATTCCACAATTTTGGGGAAAAGGAAGACTCCCTTCCATTTCTATTATTCCTGAGTGGAGCTAGAAATAATCTCAATTTTATGTTTTAGTAGTCTTGCAACACTGACCTTAAATCATAAATCTCACCCCTTGAGCCATGAACACCTTTAAATATGCTAAATTCAGAGTCATGCACCTGGCAGGAAACTGATTCAGTTCTAAAGGGATATTTTTGAAGACAGACTGACATTTTTCTGAGTCTTCTGCACTGTAACAACTACTGGCTCTGTTTCTAGACCACTGTCACAGTGGGGACACATGCATATATGCACAAATATAAGGACACCAAGACCCCAGCTGTATCACCTGACCTGGGCATCCGACACTTTATTGCATGACATCAGCAGTGTGACACTTACTCAGGAAGTAAGACATCTCTAATGAGAGCCAGAAGATTGCTGTCGGAATCAACGTTCGTCTCCACCTCAACCTCCTGGTTCACAAGTAGGGATGTGGTCTCTGAGAGCAGCCGTAAGCTGAAGAGTCTCCACTCCACTTGAAAGAAAATAAAAGCTAAGAATGTGACTCCATGGAGACAGAATGAAAACAGAATGTGCAATGGGGGGAATTCTTGTTGATGTGGTCACACTTACCATTTTGGCTTTGAACCAAGGAAACCAAAGGTGGCAGGATATACTCA
Source organism: Tupaia belangeri chinensis (assembly GCF_000334495.1). Taxonomy (NCBI): domain Eukaryota; kingdom Metazoa; phylum Chordata; class Mammalia; order Scandentia; family Tupaiidae; genus Tupaia; species Tupaia belangeri. The sequence continues at coordinate 1,255,610 of NW_006159958.1, forward strand.
ACAACCTAAAAGGAAGGATATAAAAGACTTGGTTCAAATCTCTATAAGTGCAAAACTGATATCGACCACTATCTATGCTTACTCCATAAACAGAATCACTAATGAAACAAAGGAACAAAAAAAAATGAAAACCACATTTTGTAAATTTTAAAATCCTGAATTTAAACTCTCCACATTTAAAAAACCCACCAAGCTCATTTACCTCTGCAAAAGTCTTCAAGTCAAAAATGACAATATGAAAATCAAAACAGTAATTTCTCAAAACTTTCCATTTTTTTTAAAGAAACTCTAGTTTATAATATAAAATCTGATTGGTATCAGTTAGTATTAAACCATCAAATAGGTATAATATGCGATCATTATTTAAGATAAACAACAATCAAAATGTTGGAAAAAAAGTAGACACACATAATCCCTGTGATTTATTGAACACATCAAAGAACTATGACAAGTTAATCTTGGTTATTTTTAGAAATAGATTAGAAAGATAAAAATCCAGTATGCAAAACGAGCCCTATGATTTCCCAGTTATATCAGACAGAACACAATCAAACGTGGTTTGAAATTTAAACCAGAGAAGAAGAAGAAACCAGGCTTGTGAGAACTAGTGATTTCAGGGAAAAGAGAGAAATGAAGATTTTCTACTGATAATTCCAGCCCACAAACTTGAGAGGAGAGGCAGGGGATAGGCCTTCAGAGGAAGACTCCTCCAGGGCTCCTGAGAACCAGTGGTTTTGCATGGCATGATTGTGTGCCACGCAGTTTATTTCTTGCTTTTGAAAAGAAAAAATAACAAATTTTTTGGTTGTTTTTTATTTTTTTCCTTCTATTTGTCTGTTTCTTTCTCTCTCTCTCTCTTCTCTTTTCTTTTTCTTTTATCTCATCACTCTATTCCTCTATCTCCATTCACTATGTTTCTAGATGGATCTAAGGGAACCATAGCCAAACATCCAAATACTATTAGGGTTAACATATTCTCCAACATCCAATGAATCTGCTGCACAAAGGGATGAAAACAGAAGAGCAAAGAGATTCCAGATCACCTCCTTCTACGTGCTCCTGAATGCTCAGCTAGAACTTTGAGAATTAGGAAGAAATAAACCATCCATCAGATGACTAGAAATCACTGCAGGGCCACAGGCAATATGGGAAAGCAAGAAAATACCTCTCCTCCAAGGGAAAAGAATAGCTCCTCTTCATCCACAGACAGTTCAATGAAAATCATGAAAATATCTGATAAAGAATTTAGAATATTCATAATGATGAAACTAACAGAGATGGAAGAGAAGAGAGACAATGAACTGCTGAAGAGGCAGGAGAAAGGAGTTTACAAGTTTCAGGAGGTGAGGAAATTCTTGCAAGACCTAAAAGAGGAATAACATACTTTAAAAAAAGAATCAAATGGAACTGTTAGAGATGAAGGCTATAATGCAGGAGGTCAAAATCTCCCTTGAAAGTATTAAAAGCAGACTAGATCATACAGAAAATAGAATCTCAGATGTAGAAAAGAAAAATGGCCGGCCTAGAAAAATCCACCACAAAGACTGAGAAAATTGCCCCCAAAAATGAGAAAAATATACAAGAAATATTAGATACCATCAAATGTCCAAACATCCAGATAACTGGCATCCCAGAAGGCAAAGAGACTCATAAGGGCATTGATAATATATCCCATGAAGTCCTGCAAGAAAATGTTCCAAACCTAGAGAGGCACTCAAAAATCTAGTCCCAAGAAACACAAAGAATCCCAGATAGAATCAACCCAAGAAGCTCTTCTCCAAGACACATTATAGCCAGATTGACCAAAACCACAGACAAAGACAAGATACAAAGACTGGCAAGAGAGAAACGTCAAGTTACCTACAAAGGATATCCCATCAGGCTAACACCAGACTTCTCATTGGAAACAATTCAAGTGAGGAAAGAATGGGAAAATATATTCAAAGTGTTAAGAGAAAAGCAATTTCAACCAAGAATATTGTACCTGGCAAGATTATCCTTCATATGGGGAAAAAAGACAAGAACATTCTCAGATATACAAAACCTTAAAGAATTTACCAACACCAGACCAGATCTCTAAGAAGTTCTCAAAGGAGTTATATACCAAGAAAATTAAATACAGGCATACAGAAATAAGAGTACAAAGACTAAGAAAATGGCCAACTTAATTGTAGGTACAAGTCTGGAGTTGAATATTATATCCCAGAATTTAATCAGGAAGATCGAACTACAACAGAAGATAAAGTACATGAGACTGAACAGGTGAAATACCATTTTATGACTTTTGACTAAAACATTGCTGGATTTTCTTCTAGGCTTTGTTTTCCGGTTTTAAGGATTTTTGTCCTGTCTCAAGCTGTCGATAGATTCACATACCTATTATTTGAACAGAATCCTAACCTGTTTCCTGGCTTTAAGTTTTAAACAAAGTTCTTTAGCATTTCTTTGATTTATTAAAGTTAAAACTGCTTTTCTTGAAATAAATAAATTTAAAAAAAAAAAAACAAGAAGAAATGCAGATTCTGAGGCCCCAACCCAGATCTACCGAATGGAACATTTGGAGCCCCAGGAATCTATATTATAACAAGAACCTGGGGGATTCTGATAGAAAAATATATCTGAGAATCAGTGCTGTGCAGGTGTCTAAGTTTAGTCTCACTTTAAACCTCCTGAACTGAAGGCTCCACCTTGTATAGTATTCTCAACTGAACTGGTCTAAGAAGTATTTCATGTTGGGTAAATTCTCTTTACAAGCCAAAGTGATTGAATGTTTTAAAAAATTGAGAATAATTAATAATAATAATAAAGAATTTTAAACCAAAATAACAAGGTTTTTTCCCTCTAAAACATCAATGAAGAAAATCACTAACACTCTATTTTTGAAATGTACTGTCTCATTTGATTAATTGTTTTGGTGACAAAATTTCTGATTGTATACTTCTTTCTACACTGATAAACACTTGGGCGAAGCTATGCACAGCCAAGCAACCTCTTGCTGTCCACACTAAGAAAACGATGCTCTACACAGGTAGGTATCTCCGTTTATGGTCAGTGGCCCATCAGTAATAATATGTTCTGTCTCCATTTCACATAAGTTTTATATAATATCATACCTAGATATTTGTCAAAGGAACTTAAGAACCAAAGATATTTTATTCAATCTCTTCCACAAAGTGATATCACATCAATAAAAGCACAAGATTATCATGACCTATCAGGTATTTTGAAAACCCCAAACTTCCAGTTATGTTAAAAGCAAAAACTATGCAAAGGATTCCCCTACCAACACCTATCAATGTGATCGACACCTATCTTACACTAAAAAACCACTTTCCTCAGTTTTTTTCCCCTGACATATATGTTGAAATGAAATATGCAAAGTGCTGAGGGAAAAACTTAAAGAGTTCTATACTCAGGGAAATTGTCCCTCCAGACTTTCTCATACAGACACTGAAGACATTTTTTATTAGTAGCTCTACCTTATAAGAAATATTAGAAAAAATTCTTCCAAAAAAGAGGAAAATGATATATGAGTCAGAAACACAGATCTACTGGGACCAGCAGTTAGCGTAATGGCTGTCACTGGACTCCCATGTAGTCGACTGCAGTTCGCGTCCCGGACCCTGTGGCTTAAAACTCACACCGGGTGCATGTGCGTGCGTGCCCCTGATCTCAAGAAGAGAATGGAGGAGAAGGGATTGCGGCGTGGCCAACACCCCTCGGGGGTGATTTCTCGCTTTCTATATCTCTGTCTCTCTCTGTCTGGCGAGCGCACATGCCCTATAGCAAAAACCTCTCCAAAAAAAAAAAAAAAACCCCGCAGATTTACTAAGGAAAGGAAGAGCATTAAAGAAGTAAATAAGTTAAGGTAAAACATTTTTGAGAGGACTGTAAGATTTCAAGTTTCTGTTAATTAATATATAATTCCAATTCCAATGCAACAAAAATAAATATCCCAGCAAGGTTTTCAGGAACTCTTCATATTGACTGTAAAATATACATAGAAAGTAAAGGGTCAAGAATAAGAGGAGGGAGTTAGTCGGGGGTTTGGTGGGTAAGGCAGTGGCTGGATCCCACGTGCTCAGCTGCGCAGTTTGGGTCTTAGACCAGTGGTTGGAGAACATGCTGGGTGAAATGACTAAGTGCTCAAAATCCCAACAGAAGGATGGAGGAGAAGGGACTGTGTGTGGAATGGACATGCCCCCGAGAGTGCTTTCTCACTCTCTGTTTCTCTCTGGTGAGTGCACCTGCCCTTTAGTAAATGGAGAGAGAGAGAGAAAGAAAGAAAGGAGGGAGAAGGGGAGGGACAAGAAAAGGGGGAAGGGAGGGGGAGAGAGGGAAGGGGGAAAGGAAAAGAAAGGAAAGAAAGGAAAAAGGAACAAAATGAACAAGAAATTTTCAAGAAATCATGAAGCAGGAAAAGTTAAACCTACCAAATTTCCAGGTTCACTATTCACTAGGATGAAAATAAAGGGGTACAAGCATAGGGCTAGACAAAGAGATCAATGGAACAGAATAAAGAGTCTACAGACATACATGGAAAATTAAAAAGTGACAGAGAGATTATCATTCGTATTGGGAAAACCTATAGACTATGAATTAAGATATAGGTACAATTAGCTACCTATTTGATCTTTTTAACTCAAAGAATTAAATACACACACACACACACACACACACACACACACACACATATATATATGAATAAAACTGGAAGAGACTTAAAGACCAAATGGCTAAAAGAAAAAGCTTTTCAAAGAAAATATTGAATAGTTTTGAGAGTAGAAAGGATTACTTAAACGATACCTAAAAAGTAAACAATAAAATGACCATATTAAAATGATAGACATTTGTATCAGATGACTCCCTATAAACAAAATGAGAAAAAAAGTCACTGGCGAAGAGAAAGTTCAGCAACCCGTATAATTCACAATGGCTAGTATGCAGAATACAGATATTCCTTAATCCCGATGGGGTTGTGTCCCAATACATTCATCGTAAGTAGAACATACTGTAAGTCAAAAATACATTTAATACATCTGACCTACTGAACCTCACAGCTTAGCCCAGCTACCTTAACTGTTTTTGTAATACATCAGTCTATAGTTGGGCAAAATCATCTTTCTCAAAGCCTATTTTACATTACAAGTGTTGAATATATTGCTTAATGTACTGAATAAATTTTTCCATGTCACATATGCAGTATGTGTATTGCTTCTGCAATAAATATTTCCATGTCACATATGCAGTATGTGTATTGTTTCTGTAATAAATCTGAAAAGTACTAAGTAACCATGGTAGGTAAGGGACCATCTGTACACGAGAAAGAAACAAGCAATCCCTAACACTGTACAGAAGATATGAACAGGTAGTTCCAGAAAAAGGATTATCGACATAGTCAATAAACAGATGAAAACTATTTAAATCCCACTAACAACAAGGGAAGTAGGAATTAAAACAACACTGAGATGCCACATTACATAAAACCAGTTAAAAATCACATCACAACTGTCTGCAAGACTGTGAGGAAATGACTTGTATTCTACAATAAATCAATTTAACACCTTGGAAATAATTTCGTCTTCCTCATATCAACCAAGCTAAAGATGAACACTTCCTACAACCTGGAAATTCCACTTCCATAAGTTATATGACACATTCAGATACTCACTGCAGACCTGATTTCAACAGTGAAAATTAAGGTGCATAAATCTCAGTCATTAAAGAAAAAATATGAACTTGCAAAAGGACCCAAAGAGCATGACACCATGTCCTGAAACTCATTGCAGACCTGATTTCAACAGTGAAAATTAAGGTGCATAAATCTCAGTCATTAAAGAAAAAAATACGAACTTGCAAAAGGACACAAAGAGCATGACACTATGTCCTGAAACTATGCATACAACTATACATATAATCTTAAACACATACTAAATGTAAACTCCTGTATTAAATTTTATTTTATAAGTTTTAAATTAAAAAATCTAATTACAATGTCACTTAAAAACATTTTTTGAACCAAGACAGAAACAGAGAAACAGAAAGCGAGAAATCACTCCCCCCCACCACCAGGGGTTTGGCCATGCTGCAATCCCTTCTCCTCCATTTTCCTCTTGGGATTTTGGGCATGCATGCACACATGCCCAGCGTGAGTTTCAAGTCTCCAGGTCTGGGACTTGAACCGCTGTCAGCCATGTGGTAGTCCAGCAACATAACCATTACACCATCTGCTGGTCCTGTCATTTAACCTTCTAATTAACAATTTTTCTTCAAATAATTCAAAGCAATTACAGTAGAATCCCAAGATGTAACAAATTTAGTCCTTCCAAATGAAAATGATCCTTAGAAGAAGTTACAAGTGCAGAATTGTACTGTGGAAACAATGCTTTCTATACTACATAAATGAAGGTGGTAAATAATTTTAGAAAATTATTTAACTATTTTACCTTTAGTTTATGTTTTTGCTAAGCCATGACAGTCAATCATAAATGAAGGCCACCCAATAAGATATAACTTGAAAAATATAATTATACTAAAAATATCTGCACACTTAGCAAGTAAAAACTAGGTGAAGGATAAAAAAAACTGAGAAACAACACTTCTGTGGCACAGCAGTAATGACCTGCCCAAGGAAAGTCAGATCCCACATGGCAATCACAGAATCTCCAGCGGGGTCAGCCTGAAACATACCAAGCTGGGCCCAACTGCCCAAGATTCAAAGGGCTGGAGCACTGGAGGAAGGAGGCTACCATGTGACCAGACTCTGTGGAGGACGCTCACCTTCTCTTCACATGCACATGTGCTATCATAAGGAAAGGGGGAGAAAAAAATCTGAAAAACTGTTTCATCAATTTTATTCATATTCTATTCAATAACTACATTGATCAAAATTATAAATGGGGCTGGCTCCATGGTTTAGTGGTGAAGGCAGCCAGATCCCAGTCCTAGTGACTTAAAAAAAAAAAAAAGCATGCCATGCCAAGTGTATGTGCATGCATGCCACAATCTTGACAGGATAGAGAAATGGAGAAGGGGCTGAGGTGTGACTACACCCCGTGTTTGTGTGTGTTGCGGGGGGTAGGGATTGCCTTCTCCCTCTCTCTGTCACTGTCTCTCTCTAGTGAGTGAAAATGTCCTCTGGTAATTAAAAATAAAATTATGATTTTCAGAAAAAGATCATTGTTTTTAAAATCCTAAAAGCATACTGTATATATTAAGGCAAAAATGTACACTTAAAATTAAATATACAGGGATTCTAGAAAAAAGGCACAAAAATGGCCCAGCCTTGGTATAGCGTGCACTGGACGTTGCTGCTGAGCAGGACGAGGCAACACGGGAAGCCTGGGTTTGGTTCCCCACCTGCCCTAACCAGCTGGGCTTGGAAGCAAACACCTGGGTCCCTGCTTCTTGGGAGGCTGAGGCAGGAGAACTGTGACACAGTATGACCTTGTCTTAAAAAGCAAAAAACAGTAAAAAAAATAATCAAAAATGTATACATACATGGCCAAGGTCAAGAAAACAAAACTTTTAAAATGTTAGTTACTTCAGGGTATAGACAGAAATATATTTGGTTCCTGGAATAGTTTTAAGCAAAAAATATAAAGAAAATTCACCAAAGGAAATTTAAGAAAATAAAATATCAATAATGCAGTATATATTCCCATATAAATTTCAAGGGTTATTTTCTCTTTTCTCAAGAAAATACAGAAAAATTTTAATAACTGATAAATCCCAATATTAGTGCAAATGTGAATTTTATGTAGAGCCACATTGGTGATATATACATATACATACAACAAACTGCTGGTTCCCTATATAAATATATTTTATATGTTATTATAATATAATTTTTTATATATAAGTTTTATATGTATATGTCATATATAATAAATTATGTAAATGAATTTTCTGTATACATGTTAGACAATTTTATCACCACCATTATCAAATATAATGGCTAATGGGACCAGACAGTGGTGCAGCAGTAAAACATAACAATCTGCTAGGCCTGCCCCCATGGGAAGGTTGCCAGTTCTAGTCGGGAGACCACTCTGAAGGTGCTGGGCACACAAGCGCCCTGATCTAGGCTCGTGTAGCTGGGGATGGATGGTGGCGACAGGACTCTGTCTGGGGTATTGTAGTTCTTTCTTCTCTCTCTCCCACCAGCCATTGATTTAACAAATACATAAGCTTCAAGGACAAAATAATACAACTTCAGAGCTACTACAGATCATGAGAGAAATGATTCTATAAGTAGGAGAGGACATTAAAAATTTCTGGAAAAAGAAAAGGAATTAAAGTACAAGTTTATTTTGGTGCCAACAAAAGAATGCAATTCATTCATAGTTTTTTCATATTTTTCCATAATATTTTCAAGACCCCTTGTACATATACATACAAATGTAACTAAATAAGGATATAAAAATGAGCCAGGGTTTCTGTCACACTGAACCAACAAAGGTGATCCAGTTACCTAATAGCTAGTGACAATTTAACCTCACTTTGAGGGGGCAGGTCTTTTATGCTTAAATTAAACATACTCAAATAAGTGAAAGAAAGGAAAGTAGAAGGCAATGAGCCAAGTGCTAGTAACAAACCAAATTCAGTGGAGAAATCTTCAAATGGTCCACGAGACCAGCCCTTTCAAGGTGATACTTGAACTGGTTCAGAATGCTTCAGGTACCAAGGACAAGACTGAGGGACTGTCCACCCAGGAAGTGGCCAACACTTCACGGAATGACTGCTTACAGAGTGGAGCCACAGTAGGATGTGTCTCAGATAACAGTTCAAGACACTGATATTTATAACCCCCAAGGACAGGTTATCTCAAGTTTCAGATGGTAACTATAGAGAGAAAAGACCGGAAGCCCACTAGCTCATTTGCACTAACATTGTCAAGGGGCTATCAGTTACTCGGCTCAGTTATAGCTAGTATTACAAGATTAAAAACTCAGGTCTGCCCATGGTCTAGTGGTTAAGGGAGCTGGTACCCACATGGCTGACCACACAGTTCAAATCCCACCCCTGGTGGCTTGAAAAACATTCCAGGCATGTGTGTATACATGCCCCAAATCCCAACGAAATGGAGGAGAAAGGACTGTGGCATGGCTTCTGGCCAGTATATATATATTTATATATACATATCTATAGATATACATAGATATAGATAACTATTAATTTATGAATTATTTCCTATATAACTCTGTATTTTATTTAATGCACTTAACATTATTTTGAGAATGAGTTCATAGGCCAACCAGGACTGCCAACCGGCTTCCAAGGTACAAGGATCTTTAAGGTACAAGATGAAACCCCTAAAGTTTAGTCAGAATGTTACAGCAGAAAGCTCAATGAAATAAATACACAATTGGTGTCCAAGGCCAAGAGAACCACCATGCGGGTTAACTGGGATTCTTGCACTTTTCTCACACAAGGATACAAAGGTGGAGCACCTGTACAGTATTTCTAGTCGACTCACATACCTTGGGAAAAAAAAAAGACTAATTTCACCAAAGAAAAAAATCTTTCTAACAAAAGGGTCATGAATAAAAAGACATCTCCAAAATGTGAACTTGGACTAGTCTTTCAAATGCTAACCAACCATCCCTGAAGGGCGTATTCCTGATAGTGCACTTCACATGTGAACTAACCTCTCCTAAGGCAGAGATTAAGACCAACTCATGCATATAATTTCACACTTCTATGATTTAAGTATTTTAAAATAAATTATTCTAAATATCTCAAAATAATGTCAAGAGGAACCTTAAAGTGACTTACAAAATCATTTCACACTTCCCTCCCTTTGCATATATGATTCAGGCCGTCCTCTTCACTCCCCAAATCAGTCAGCTCTTAGTGGCACCTGCCAGTTATCAGGGCAAAATGAATGTGAGGCTCCTTGCGATCCTGCCCAAACACCATGACCAGGCCGCCTCGTGACCATGCCCCAAGGCAATGAATTACTTGTCCTGGGTTTCTAAGTGTACCTCGCTCATGTCACAGATGTGTCCCCGCCCCAGTGTAAGTTTTATATGTTAGTATAGTGGAGACCATCTGGACTCCCATCCATTCTCTTTCCAGTGTTGACCTCACTAATAATTCCTTTCCTCATTCACAGACCCTTGTCTCTGTCGAGCAGTGAGTGACATGGACCTATTTCCATCCCCCAAATAAGCATCCCTTGCCCATTCTGACATCTCTAGAACACCCACTCCCCACTCAACGGCCCATCCAGAAGTTAATACCCATTTGCCTTTAAGGTGTAGTCAAGGCCTACTCTAAAAATCATCTCCATGCTCTGTCAGACTGAATAGAGCATACCATAAAAAGAGTTCTCTTCAAACTGGGGAGTAGTCTTTGCTTTTCACTCCACCCCAGACTGAATTCTGACTCACTACTATATTCTCAGTGCTTCCTTTAAAGAGGCCAGCAGGTACAATGTTGGTTAAGGTGCGCTGGACTCCCACATGGCCAACTGTGGTTCAAGTCATGGACCCGGCAGCTTGAAAAATCACACTGGGCAAGTGTGCATGTGTGCCCAAAATCCTGATGTGAGAATAAAGGAGAAGGGATTGCAGGATAGCCATCCCCAGTGGGGGGTGATATTTCTCTCTCTCTCTCTCTCTCTCTCTCTCTCTCTCTCTCTGGAGAGCACACACACTGGAGAGCACACACACACACAATTGCAAAAACATTTAAAAAATTACAAGGTGGTTTACAAAAGCCTCTTACTAAGAACACAAGGAGTCTACATGAAAAATTTATGGAAATATATATTATGAAAAAATAATACATAGATTTCAAATTAAACTTGTACTTTAATCTCATTTTTCCATGAACTTTTTGAAGTCCCCTCTTGCAAGCATGACAAATACATCAGTAAACCAGTGAAAAATTTTTCTTAAGACTACTTTTTACATCACTGCTATAATTTTATTCATAATAATTTATCCTTTAGTATGAATGATACACTAAAAAAATGAGTTCGAAACCTAGGAAATTACTGTATTTGTTCTACAGAACACCAAAGTTCATTGCGCCCTTATAGACAACAGGTTCTGCAAGTTGTTTGATGTCTTCCGCTCATTCATCCTTGACAGAAGGTAATGGTGTCCAGTTTCAGTAATTCGTTTTCAAGTCAGACACTTGTCTTCCAAGGCTGGTCACAGCTCGGGACACCGTACAAAAATGAGCTCGAGTCAAGTAAAAGACAGCAAGTTTGAAGGGAGAGAGCCGGACCTGTGTGGCTGACCTTTATCTCTGGCAGAACCCACCAGCTGCCTTCCCAAATGCCATTTTTTTTGAAAGAGAGATTTTGGTATAGGGCATGTGCACTCACTGGAGAGACAGAGATACAGAAAGCAAGAAATCACCCTCCATGGGGGATGGCCATGCCAGAATCCCCTCTCCTCCACTCTCCTCCTGGGATCTTGAGCACGCAGGCACACATCCCCGGCATGAGTCTAAGCCACCGGGTCCATGACTTGAACCGTGGTCAACTATGTGGGAGTCCAGCAACATAGCTATTACACCAACTGCTGGTCCCAGAGCCCTGTGTGAGTTTTAAGACAACAGGTCCAGTACTTGAACCATGGTCAACTACATGGGAGTCCAGTGACATAACCATTATACTATTTCCTGGTCCCCCTGGCTTATCAATTTCTTTAAAACATAATAAAGCTTGGCTTGCTTTCATATCTTAGTTATCATCTTAGTTATCAGTTGAAGTCACCACAGACACTGAGTTTAAATAAAGTCCCCAGCCCTGCATGCTATAAGCAATTCAGTGTCTTCTCCAAGATTCCTGGGAATTTTCAGAGGCTTACTGACTTTCCTATGGTTCCTTACCAACTCTTGAGTTTTTACCTCTCTTAACGCTCATATTTTATTTGCTTTTTACCTTCTCACACTATTTGATTCTGAGAAACTGAATACACAAAGGAACAGTGGCCAGACTACACGTGACAAGAGAGCTCCCACCCCCACCTCTGCAGCAACCAGCAAGGAAGCCAGACCACAGACTGCAGCAACCAGCCCAGGGTAGCCTGGATCTGTTCAATGACTGTCAGCTTCACTATGTTTTCCACCACTCTTCCTAACTATGGCCAACCAGAGAAAACCAAATATGCTCCCCCAGCCTCACCGAGAATCCCTCCCTTCTACTGGCCTACCTCCAGATCCCCAGGTCCACAGTCCCCAGTCAGGGCACAAGGAAAGTCTTTCCTCTTTTTTTCTTTGTAAAGTTCTCCCACCCTCCCGTCTGTCTTTGAGTCTTTGCCAATCACAAGTACATAGCTGATTCTCTGCTACAGTAAGCTCTGAATAAACAGCCTCTGTCCTAGGTGGGGTGGTCTCCATTGATTTCTATCACCTAGCATAGGGATTCAATTTAAAAGTCTCACAAGTTCTTGGGATATAGCCCAGAATTTACTGGCAGTTTAAAGTAATAAGATTTTATAACTACAAACCCAACAACTTAAAATCGAAGATTAAATAACCTTGTTTTTAATCATTTTTAATCACCTGCAACTTGAACTTTTTCCACTGACCTCCTTTTCTCTGCAAGCTCTGGGCTCCTGCCCCGTTACCTGACTTTTTGGGCTGCTAAGCTCCCTTCTTGTTCCTGCCTCCCTTCTTTTATCTCCCCCACCATCCACTGTACATTCATTTCTTCTGCAGACAAATTTTAGCTACTCTGCAGCCCCCATCCTCTTTGTTCATACAGGCTTTGAGGCTACTCCTCAAACTCTACCTACAAAAGAAATGGAAGCCCAGTACAGACTTGTCTATGGCCTCATGGTTATTAAAAGGTCAGGCAGCTGTTTCAAGGTACCAGTTATTCCCTGTCTTCCACCAGATCACATTCCAAGGAAGCAGCACTTACACGCACAAGAGAGATTTCCCCCAAAACACAATTTAAGCCCACATCTCCTCCCAGAGATAGGGAATTCTTTCTTCTAAATACACTTTCAAATGCATTTATTTTTTTATTTTCTTCTTTTCACATTCATTGATTTTTTGTTTGTTTGTTTGTTTTGGAGAGATTTTTGCTATAGGGTACATACCCTCACCAGAAAGACAGAAAGAGAGACAGAGAGACAGAAAACAAGAAACCCCTCCCCAAGGGGGTTGGTCACGTCGCAATCCCTTCTCCTCCATTCTCCTCTTGGGTTCTTGGGCACACATGCACACATGAGTTTAAGCCACCAGGTCTGCAACTTGAACACAATCGACTACTTTGGAGTCCAGCGACATAGCCATTACACCAACTGCTGGTCCCCATCCATTGATTTTTATCTAAAATCATGACCAAGTTCCTTTAGGATCTGAGAAGTTTCACACATAATACCATACCAACACAAAGAATGGGTTAAAACTACCTTATCAATAAATGGTATTGCAGGATGTGTTGTGATTTGAAAATAATAATTGGACAATGCAGTCTGACTCATAATGATCCTCAATTTGTATCTGGAAAAGTCACGTAAAAATAGCATACCTTAATGACAACTCAACATTAAATAGCAACAATGCAGCATGACAACAGAGAACAACCAAAAAAGGAGACAGAGCCCTAAAAAGTTCTCTTTACCAAACCACTTCCAAGTCATAGTAAGAACATTATGACAAAATCTGACTCAGTATATGACAGAAAACAAGTTCTAAGCCTTCAAATTGTCATGGTTTGGTCTTCAATACGACCTCTCCTTATTGAAAAGAGCAGCCTAAATTGTTTCAGACAATGGGCAATGACTGCCCTTTTGCTGCTGTGAAGTCTGATGATTTTCTTACCAACGCTTTGCCCTTCCAGGATCTTCCACAGAATTTATAAACATGCACACCATTAAAATAAACACCACTAAACCTAGCCAAACTTCTAGGCATCAATGACTTCTCTCTATAATAAAATTCCATCATTCCTTACTTATTCTAGCTGTAAGGATAATAGACCTATATGAAGTAATCCAAGTAATTTTAATATTTAATGCTTTAATTGATTTCTTACAGACATTCAGCTGGCTATGTCCTGAAAATAGAGACCTACTGGACGCTTTGAAAATGGAAATTCCCAAGTCTAGTGATTTTTTTCATTTCTTTGATCAAAAACTGTGACCTCCATTTGGAGAAAAAAATAAAAGTATCTGCGTGTATGAATATTAGTTACTGTTATTGATCCTAACAATATTCTCAATACGAAATTAACATCTGTGACTCAGGGACGCTTAAAAGACAACTCTAGGCATTTAAGTGGAGTAACAACAAATCCATTTCAAATATGTACATAACACTTCCATCACTAACCCTTATTTTGTTTGCTCTTTTTCAAACAGAGGGCACAGAGAGAGAGAGAGAGAGAAGAAGCACTCCCTCAATGGGCCCTACTCAGGTCACGATCCTTTTGTCTCCTTTGCTCCTTCATCCCATCAGGATCCCCGGCAAATGTGCGCAAGCACTTGATATTTTTTCCAAGCCACCAGGGCTGGGACTTGAACCATGGTCAGCCACATGGGATGCAGCTCACACTACACAAGACTGAACCACTGGGTTCTGGGGATAGCCTCATTTGTTCTTAAAGTTATTAATACCCTGAAAAAGGGAAGAAAGTGGATTCTTTCCTTAAAAGTTCCAGAATGAACACAGCCATGCTGACACCTTAATTTTAGCCCCAAAACTTATCTCGAACTTCTAAGCCCCCAAACTGTAAAATAATAAATCTGGGTTGTTTAAAGCCACTATTATAGCAGAAATAGACAATGAATACAGATATGATTCCATACCAATAAAAGACAGATAGATGCCTATTCGCATCAGTTAACATTACAAAGAATATTTATAGATGCTTACATTCACCAAGTTCTAAATACATTGTTCATATTTATGTAAACTTTTAAATTCAAATATAACATAAATACAAAAGGTGTACCAATCCTAAATATGTGATTCAGTTAATATTCATAATATAAACACATTCATATAAAGAGAACCTAGATGAAGAAACAAGACATCATGAAGCTCCCTTGTATCCACTTTCAGAAACCACCTACCAGTCATTACCCAAGTATACTTTCTTTATATATAGCATATAACCACATATATCTTCACAGGGTATAACATTTCTTTTTACTGCACAATTATCATGCATATCAGTCAAGACAAAGACACTACTATACACATCAGCAGCAGCAAATAGCTCTTCTTTTTCTTTCCAGATTATTATTTTTCACTCTATATTTTTAAACATTCAATCACTATACATCATTTGGTTTATAAAGAGAATTTACCTAACATAGTATTCTCAGACCAATCCAGTTGAGAATACTATGCATGTTACCATCAACAGGTCATAAACCATTTCTGTGTCCCACAAATTTCATGCTTATTTGTTCTCGTGCTATTCTCTATGCTCTTCTCTTCTCCCCCACTCCCATTAGACACTGACTTCAGCATCCATAACTACTTTCACTGCTTTTATACCATCCAATATTTCAATCTATACCATAGGGTGGAGACAGTCGGTATATACTAAATGAATACATACAATATCTTTCTTTCATAGCCTGGCTTGGTTCACTCAGGAGTGAATCTTCCATATTCAACCACTTTTTATCAAATGTCTTGTTTTTTTTTGTTTTTTTGTTTTTTTTTTATGGCTGAGTAGTATTCCATAGAGTATATGTGCCACACTTTTTCGATCCATTCATCTGTTTGTAGACATTTGGGTTGGTTCCAAGTCTTAGCGATCGTGAATAATGCTGTAATAAACATTGATGTGCAAGCACTTTTGACTGAGCATTCTCCTGTCCTTTGGGTGTATACCCACCAGTAGGACTGCTGAATCAAATGGTAGTTCTATCTGAAGGTCTTTGAGAAACCTCCATATTGTTCTCCACAGTGGCTAAACCAATTTACGTTCCCACCAGCAGTGTAGGAGAGCTCCTCTTTCACCACAACCCCACCAACACTTATCACTTTCTGTATTTTTAATCTTAGCCATTCTAACAGGAGTTAGGTGGTATCTCATTGTGGTTTTGATCTGCATCTCCCTTATGATGACAGATGTTGAGCATTTCCTCATATGCTTTTTGGCTTTTTGTATATCTACCTTAGAGATATTTTTGTTCAGCTCATTTTCCCACCTTTTCACTGGGTTAATCAGTTTTTTTCCAGGTAAGCCACTTGAGTTCTCTGTGTATTCTGGTTATCAGTTCCTTATCGGAGGCATACTTTTCCAAAATGTTCTCCAATTCTGAGGGTTGTTGATTCACACACATTACAGTGTCTTTTACATGCAGAAACTTTTTAAAATTATTTATTTTTCATTTCATTTCCTTTTATACATTCAATCACATTATTTGTCTTACAAAATGGATATTTCAACAGGTACACAGCTCAAATGCAGATGACTTCTCTAAGGGCCTGTGCTTTACCTCTCCTATCAGTCTGGTGGATCTTGGGGTCTCTGTTCATTGCTTCTTCTTTTTTTTATTTTTCATTTCATTTCCTTTTATACATTCAATCACATTATTTGTCTTACAAAATGGATATTTCAACAGGTGAACATCTCTCCCCAACACAGTTGACAAAACCACAAAACATTAGAAACTTCTAAATCTGATATACTCCCACTTGTCTATTTTGGGAATTACTGCCTGTGGTTTGGGAGTCTTACTTAAGTCTTTGCTTACCCATATGTCCCCCAGAGGTTCCCCAGTGTTTTCCAGCAGTAATTTTATAATTTGAGGTCTTAGAGGTCTTAGGTTTGGATCTTTGATCCATTTTGAGTTGATTTTTGTTCATGGTGAAAGGTGGGAATGCAGTTTCATCTTTCTACAGATGGATACTATTTTTTCCAGCACCATTTACCAAAGATTTTACTTTTCACAATAGATTGACTAGTATCCTTTGTCAAAAATCAGTTGGCTGTAAACTCTGAGGTTTATTTCTGGGATCTCTATTCTATTCAATTGGCCCATTTGTCTTTTTTTGTACCAATACTATGCTGTTTTGATGATCACAGCTTTATAGTGTAGTTTGGGGTCAGGGAGTGAGATCCCACCCACTCCACTCTTTGTGCACAGGACTGCTTTGGTAATATGAGGTTTTTAATGATTCCAGACAAATTCTATGATTGCCTTTTCTAAATCTGTGAAGAATGACTCCAGTATTTTGATTGGTATTACATTAAATATGTAGTTTAATTTGGGTAGAATTGCCATTTTGGTTATATTAATTCTTCCAATCAAGGATCATGGGATGTCCTTCCACGTTTTTGGGTCCTTATCAATATCTTTTTTGAGACTTTCATAGCTTTTCATAGTTTTCTTTGTAAAAGTCTTTGACTTCCTTAGTTAGGTTTATTCCTAGGTATCTTACACATTTTGTGGCTATGGTAAAAAGGATTTCTTTCCAGATCTACTTTGTTCAACTTGTTGTTTGTATATAGAAATGGTATAGATCTTTTGGATGTTGATTTTGTATCCTGCCACTTTATTTATTTATTACTTCAAGAAGTTTTTTCAGGGAAACCTTTGGGTCTTCTAAGTATACCATTGTGTCATCTGCAAACAAAGATAGTTTCAACTCTTCCTTACCTATTTGAATGCCTTTTATATTACTCTCTTTTCTGATTGCATTGCCTAAGACTTCCAGTACTATATTAAAAAGCAGTAGAGAAAGGAGGCATCCTTGTCTGGTACCAGTTTTTAGTGGAAAAGATTTTAGCTTTTCCCATTCAATATGTTAGCTATAGGTTTTTCATAGATGGCTTTTATTTTGTTGAGAAATGGACCTTCCATACCAATCTTGCTGAGAGTTTTAATCATGAAGTATTGTTGTATTATCAGATCCTTTCTCTGCATCTATTGAAATGATCACATGGTTATCTTTCTTTCTATTGATATGGAGTATTATATTTATGGTCTTGCATATGTTGAACCACCCTTGCATCCCTGGAATAAAGCCTACCTGGTCATGATGAATAATCTTTCTTACATGTTGTATACAATTTGCAAATACCTTGTTGAGAATTTTTGAATCTATATGCATCATAGATACTGGTCTGTAGTTTTCCTTTTGTGTCATGTCTTTATTTGGTTTAAAACTGGGGATGATGGAGGCTTCATAAAATGAATTTGGAAGATTTCCTTCCTTTTGGATCTTTAGAAATAATTTAAGTAGAATGAGGGTTAACTCTTCCTTAAAAGTGTTGTAGAATTCAAATTTAAAGCCATCCAGACCTGGGCTTTTCTTTGTTGGGAAGTTACTTATTATTGATTCAATCGTGTGATTTGACATGGGTCTATTCTGGTTTTCTATGTCCTCCTGATTCAATCTTGGTATATTATATCCTTCTAGGGATTTGTCCATCTCCTCCATGCTCTGTTTGTTGGCATGCAGTTGCTCACAGTATCCTTAATGATGTTTTGTGTTTTTATTGTGTCTGTTTCATCACACACTTGATTTATCTGGTCTCTTTCATTTTTCGCATCAGTCTAGCTAATGGTGTATCAACCTTGTTAATCTTTTCAAAGAATCAACTTTTGCTTTCATTTATTTTCTATATAGTTCTTTTACTCTATTTCACTTATTTCTGCTCGAATCTTTATGATTTATTTTACCTGACATTTTGTGTGTGTGTGTGTGTGTGTGTTTGTTGTTGTTGTTTTTCCAGTTCCCTGAGGCATGATGTTAGTTTGTCTATTTGCCACCTTTCCATTTTTTTCTTCAGCACACTAATTGCTATGAATTTCCCTCTTATGACTGCTTTTGCTGTTTCCATTATATTTCATAGATCATGGAAACTCATGTACTCATTATTATTTGTTTCCATAATTTTTTTTATTTCAGACTTAACTTTTTCAGTAGTTAAGAAGGCATTCGAAAGTAGGTTGTTTGGTTTCCATGTATTTGTGTATTTTTGAGGATGTTTCTTGAAATTAATATCGAGCTCAAGTCCATCATGGTTAGAGAAGATGCCTTTGAATCTGTAAAGGCCTGATTTGTGTCCTATCATATGGTCAATCTTTGAAAATTTTCCATGCTAGGATGAGAAAAATGTATATTTTGTAGTCTTAGGGTGGAAAGTTCTATAGATATTTGTCAAGTCCATTTGATTTACAGTATGGTTTAGGTCCTGTATCTCTCTGCTTATTTCTTGTCTCAAAGATCTGTCTAAAGGAGATAATGAAGTGTTGAGATCTCCAACAACTATAGTGTTGTAATCTATCTCTCCTTTTATCTCCAGCATTCTTTCCTTCAAGTATTTAGGTGCTCCTGAGTTGGGTGCATAGATAGTTATAAGCATTATGTCTTCTTGATGAATTAGCCCATTTACTAGTATATAATGCCCTTCTTTGTCTCTTCTTACAGTCTTTGTCTTAAAGTCTATATTTTCTGAAATCAGTATCGCAATTCTAGCACTTTTTTTATTTCCATTTGAATGGAATATCTTTTTCCAACCCTTCACTTTTAGACTATGTGTGTCTTTATCCATAAGGTGTGTTTCTTGTAGGCAACAGATAAGAGGTTTTCTGGGTTTGGTTTTGTTTGTTTTTTATCCATTCAGGCAGTCTGTGTCTCTTGATCTAAGAATTTAATCCATTAATGTTCAGTGTTATTATCAATATTTCCAAACCTGTTCCTATCATCAAGTGAGCCATTTCCTTGTTTTGTTTTGTTTTGTTTTTTGGTTAGGTTTTGTTTTATTGTTGTTCTCTTATATCTGTCTGTCTGACTTTTTAGTTTTCCTGGTATAGCACTCCCTTAAGGACCTCTTGAAGAGCTGGTCTGGAGTTTGTAAATGCTTTCAGGTTTTGTTTATCTGAGAATGTTTTTTATCTCCCCCTCCCCCCAATGAAGGATAATCTTGCTGGGTATAGTATTCTCGGTTGAAATTGTTTTTCATTTAATGCGATGACACATGGATTCTGGCTTTTCACTACCTGTTGGGCTGGGAAGGAGAAGGAATCATGGCATTTTCTATTTGCTAACTTTAGTTCAAATTTTAATTCGTGAGGTTTATTTATACTGTTATGAGTGACTGTAAGTCACTGGTTTTCCTGGCTACACAGTATTCCATGGAATGACTATGCCATAATTTATTTATTTACAGACTACTAATAGGCATTTGGATAGTTTTTATTCCTACCTATGTATTTTGGTTCACAATTCCAGTGACTATTTAGAAGTGAAATTGCTAAGTCACGGCACACATATGTTCAGCTTCGGTAGCAACTACCAGTCATTCAAAGTCGTTCTAGCAATTTACAGTCTTACTAATAGTGTCTGAGAGTTCCATTTGTTGTATATCCCCACCAATACTTAGTAGTGACTCAGATATTTGGTTCAATTAAAGTTAAATTCTTCAGTCATTATGACCCTCCAGTTTTCAGCTTAAAATTTAAGAAAGGGCTAGCTGTAGCTGTGCAGGGGTTGCTCAGTGTTTCATAATGCCAAAGCCATATCAGAAGGATTAGAGTCCATGTGTTGAGGTCTTCCCATGCACAACAGACAAACATGCATGCCTGTTATTTTGGCAGGTAGCAAGATCAGGATGTGAAGACTCTACTAGGGGTAACTGCCTCTCTCCCTTTCGTATACTTTGTTTCTCTTACCTTTTTTTTTTTTTTTTTTCCAACAGGCACGTGCACTCACCAGAGAAAAACACATAGTAAGAAAGAGAGAGAGAGAGAGCACGAGCAGCCCCCCAACACACACACACACACTCACACACACACACAGAATGGACTCACTGAAATCTCTTCTTCTCTACCTCTCCATTCTGTTGAGATTTGGGGCACTCATGAATATGTGCCTGGTGTGTTCTTTAAGCAGTGGGGGCCGGGATTCAAACAGTCAAGTGGCATCTGGCTCCCCCAGTCACCAGGTCACAAGGCCAGCCTTCCCCCTCTGTCTCTCTGTTGCCTTCTCTCATGGAAGAAACGCCAAAATTAATTTATAAAAGGACAAAGGTTTATGAAACAAAAGTAAGGTTTAGCTTATTGTTTAAACTTTATAGAATGATATCTTAGACAAATTATGAATATTACTATGATTTTCTAATAAAGAAATCACTTTATTTCTCCTGTACTTATTAATAGCATTTTTGAAACCAGTATGAGTGGGAACAAATTCTCTGTTCATTGTGTGTATGTGTATGTTGTTATCTTTTTTTTTTTTTTTTTCTGCTCCTTGGGCCATACTGTTGATTTCCATTCTGAGATGCTACATGGTCTGAAAACTCTGGGGAAAAAAATCTGAATTAAGCACTTGAGCTTGGCAAGAATTAAATGTATTTAGGCACTTCCATATAATAAAGTATTGATCAGGAGCCTTGAACACAGGGTGTGCTAACATTTCAAACAAGATTATCATCCTTAGGGTATTGGATCTTCATTTTTAAGCATTCCATTCATGCTGAAGGAGAGGTAATTAGAAGATTTCCCATGAGTTGTAGCATTACAAAATATTTTTATGAAGTCAGTGTTGCATGGATCCTTTTTTTATCGTAATAGAAGCTGTAGTTTCAATAATTAGTATGCCTGCATTTCATGATTAGAAAATCAACTAATTATATTCCTATTTAAATGCAATATAGATATTTATAAACACTGGATCTTAACAAATTGGCTAAGGTTATTGTTCATTAGGCTAAAGAATCAATAAGCAACATCCCAGCTGTAATATCTCAATTGAAGACTTAGAATGCATTAAAATGACCACGACAAACAGGGTTTCTAACTATGATGGGTATGATTTAACTCTCTTACTGAAAATAATGAAAAGTAACAGATAAAATAAAAATATCAAAATCCTAAAAATATTTAAGGTCAGGAGACAGTGGGGTGGACCATGAGATGGCTTAATGGTTACACTGCTGGACTCCCATGTAGTTAACCACAGTTCGAATCCTGGACCCAGCTGCTTAAAACACACAGGGCATATGTGCATGCATGCCTAAAATCCTGAGAGAAGAATAGAGGAAAAGGGATTGAGGCGTGGCCATTTCCCGAGGGGATGATTTCTCGCTTTCTGTCTCCATCTCTCTCTCTGTCTCTCTAATGAGCACACATGCCCTAGAGCAAAAATCTCTCTCTAAAATGAAAAAATGAAAAAAAAAAGACAGTGGGGAACCTTCAGAGATACTTCTGCCTGACAATATTAAGCAGTGAGTTGAAGAGAACATTGCAGCAGGGGACTGATTATGGGAAGGAAGAATTTACTAATGACACAAACACAGGGCTCAAGGGGCACTAGTGGGGCCACAGAAGCAGAGGTCAGGTCCAGGTCCTCCCAGTGCATTTGAGACTCCCTTTACAATGAGCAGGGTACCTGTGGAGAACGGGTTACACTCCTAAAGTAAGGAAAAAACAGATCTTGTCACCAGCCCCTCTACATACATTTATGCTCCTTTGGGCTGTCATACGAAGTGACAATGTTAGACCTACGTTCTCAGGTATTTGCAGACAGGGTATAAACGATGCCAGTATCCCAACCGGTAGGGTCCTTAAGTGACTGGGAGAAAAACACTAGAAGTCTTTCTAGAAGAAGGAACATCCATATAGTTTCAGAGAATGCCCACAAATGGATTTCGAGGCCCATAACCAGAAAGGATCAAACAATAATCAAGCCTTGGGGTCAACAAGTGTTGTGGTAGTTAAGGCACTGAACTCCCACATGGCTGACCCCAGTTTGAGTCCCAGACCAGGTGGCTTGCTTTCTCACTTTTCCTCTCTCCCTCTCTCTGGTGAACACTTGTGTCCTATAGCAAAACTTAAGAAAATTATAATAAATAAAATAAATAAATACTTTTTAAAAATAATCAGGCCTTCAAGAAAACAAGATGACTTGAGCATGAACAAGAGAGACACTACAGACAAAACTCACACTTTCATAGACTTCTGATAGCAGAATTATCAGACATATGTAGAACAACTATATTTAACGAATGTATTGATAAGTAAATAAATCTCAAACTGGAAAATATCTACAGGGAACAGGAAACTACAAAAAACAAAATGAGGCTGACGCTGTACTGCAGCGTCATTCAGATGCTGCGTATAGAAGTCAGATCCCACATGGCGAACTGAGGTTCAAGTCCCCACTCACTGGTTTCACACTGGGCTCTCAAGCAGGATGGAAAATTCAGGAAAAAAAAAAAAAAGATTGCAGTATGACCAGATGTCACTGAGGGATGCTTCCTGTCCCCTTCTCTTTCATGCTCTCTCTCACTCACATATGTGCCCTCTGGCATTTATATATATATATGTATGTGTGTGTGTGTGTATATATATATATATACACACACACATATATATGTACATATATATGCACACATATATATACATATACATATACGTGTGTGTGTGTGTGTGTGTGTGTAGATTTGGGGAAAAAACAGTAATAACAGAACTTCTACAATGCAAAAAAATTTAACTACTATAGTTGGCATTAGGATTAACAGAATAGAAGACACAAATAAAGCAAATGAAATCTTTCAGAATATAACATTGAAAGAGAAAAAGATGGAACACACAAAAAGACCACAAGAAATGTTAAAAAAAAAAAAAATCCAATGAGAAAGGTTAAAGTACCAGTGATCTTAATTGCTGAAGAGGTAGAACAAAGGAAAGAAAGAACATACAGAGATAATAGCACAGTTTTCCAGATTGATGAAAAAGAACTACCCACAGATTCATAAGGCACAAAGAATCCTAAACAGAATGAATAGAAAAAGAAATTCACATTTAATTACACCATCGTGAATCTATAGAAAACCAATGGCCATCCTTCCCCCCAAAAAAAAAAATTTTAGAAGGATACAAGTAATTACACCATCGTGAATCTATAGAAAACCAAAGGCCATCCTTCCCCAAAAAAAAAATTTTAGAAGAATACAAGGAACAGAAAGAAATTATGTTCAGAGGAAAACTAAATAATACCTGTCTTTTCAATACCAACGATTCACAAAATAAGATAATGAAATAGTATCTGCAGAGTGCTAAACAATAACAGAAAAAATAAACACCAACCTCGAATTTAATAGCCAGCAAAAACAGCCCTCAAGAAATAAAGACTGTATCAGACAGAAAGTTTGCACATCCAAATTAAAGAACCCTGTAAAGAATATATTTTGATCAGAAAATAAATGAAGACAAGTAGAAAGAGTGGGAAGGAAAAAAAAAGTAGTAAAAACATGGAGAAATGAAAATGGACACTAACTACAATAAAGTAGGATAAAGTAGGATGATGTGGGCGAGTGGATTTTTAAGAAAGAGAAACAAGGGGCCAGCAGGTGGCACAGGAGTTAAGGTGCTGGACTCATACAGTGCTGACCACAGTTCGAGTCTTGGACCTAGCGAATAGAAAATCACGCTGGGCACGTGTGTTCATGCACAGAGCTCCAAGAGAAAAATGGAGGAGGAGGGATTGTGGCATGGCCATCCCCCTGGAGGATGATTTCTTACTTTCCCTCTCACTGTCTCTGGTCTCTGTCTCTCTCTGGAGAAAACATATGCCCTTTGGCAAAGAGAGAGAGAGACAGAGACAGAGACAGAGAGACAGAAACAAGATACACAAATCATCTGATAACAGTAACATACATATATTCTTTTTTTGAGAGAGATTTTTTCGCTATAGGGCACGTGCGCTCACCAGACAGACAGAGAGAGACATAGAGACAGAAAGCGAGAAGTCACCCCCCAGGGGGGATGGTCACGCCACAATCCCTTCTCCTCCATTCTCCTCTCGGGATCTTGGGCACGCACGCACACGCGCCCGGCGTGAGTTTTAAGTCACCGGGTCCGGGATGCGAACCGCGGTCGACTATGTGGGAGTCCAGCGACATAGCCATTACGCTAACTGCTGGTTCCCAACATACATATATTCTGAGGGAACTAAATGGAGTTACACAGGCTGAGTACATACATTGTTAGAGACAAATTTTATTTTAAGGTCACCTTTTCAACAATGAGTTAATATATACAATGTAAATTTTAGAGTGAACAGTAAAAGAACAGAAGGATATAAATACCAACTTTACACAGAGAAAACAATGAAAAAAGTCAATAGGACAAAAAGGTGAAGGTGGAATAAAAGAAAATAGGGATGATGGAAAGTCTGAAAGAATGCAGAATGAACCAAGTATACTAACAATTACAGTGTAAACGGAATACATGCTGCAGTTAAAAGTCAAAAACTGAACAAGCATGTACTTTTTAAAATTGTTTTACGATGGCCTACCCACTGAGGCACAAGAACACAAGTGCCCAACAAGGCTAGAAGCTACTTTGCAAATCTCAGATTTGGATCCCCAGGTTGGCTTGAAAATAACCAGGCAAGTAACTCTTGGAGGAGCTGGAGAGGGAGGGAGGGGGAGGGAGAGAGGGAGGAGTGGGTGAAAGGGTTTGGGTATGGAGGAGGAGTGGAAAAGAATAACATAAAAAATAAATTCTAGAATTCAGTCTTACAATGGTACCTTTGGGAGTCTCAAGTATCAAAAAATAATTTTTTGCCTTCATATTTCTTCTTTTAAATAATTTTTTTTTTTTGGAGAGATTTTCACTATAGGGCGCGTGCGCTCGCCAGACAGAGAGAGACATAGAGACAGAAAGCAAGAAATCACCCCCCAGAGGGGATGGTCACGCAACAATCCCTTCTCCTCCATTCTCCTATCGGGATCTTGGGCACACACGCACACGCGCCCGGCGTGAGTTCTAAGCCACCGGGTGCAGGACACGAACCGCGGTCGACTACATGGGAGTCCAGCGACATAGCCATTACGCTAACTGCTGGTTCCCAATCATTTTAATCTCTAAATTCAGGCCTTCGATTCACTACCATTACAGGCAATTCACAAGTCGTATGTGACTGTTCTCTAAAACTCTGCCTATAGGGCTAGCTGTCTGCTATGTAAAAACATTTTCATATCAAAACCTCTGTTGGGCTAAACCTAGGACGTCCATACAATCTATTATCCAAAAGTAAGCACCGTTGTTTGGTTCCCTCTATCACAATACTAATGCTTCAGTGGGTAGGGCAGGGAGGGAGAAAGAAACATCAAGAAGGAAAGGACAGGACCGCAGGTCTGCTCTGTCGCTGCTGCTAGGAACAGCTTCTTCTGACAAAACTCGATACTACTCAGCGCACTGCAGCCTCAGATCTCTTCCTACCTGGCTTCTCTTCTGAAGAGGCTTTCTGCAAAGAGATTTTCCTCCCTCCCCTAAGGTCAGCACCCAGCTCATCGAAGGACCACCCTACGGCAAGGTGCTCATATGGCAGTGATTCTCTCTCCCAGAGGACATAGGTCAGTAAGCAGCTGATGGGCATCGTAACTGAGGGTGCCAAGGGCATTCAGAGGGTAAGGGAGGGACACTGCTGAACACCCTGCAACACACAGGACAGCTCCCACAGCAAAGCACTGTCTACCCAAAAATGCCCACAGTGTTGAGACTGGAAAACCCTGCCCTATGGGTTTGAACTATTGGCTCTAATAAATAATCAAGCAAAAGGTAAGAAGGAGCAGGCTGTGGAGCCAGATGATACAACTCTCGGCATGGGTGGCCTAGGTGCCAGGTTCGCATCACGTACCTCTCAGAGTTGCTACGTGTGCGCACGTGCCAAAGATCAGGGCTGGCTGGGCCCGGGGTTGGAACACAGCATCGAGACCCTGCTCGGGGCTCTAGTTCTCTATTTCTCTGTCCCTTGCTCACAGGAAAAAGAGAGTACGAGGAGAACAAAGGAGAAAGGATTTGGCATGGCCAGCCCCTCTGGGGGTGATTTCTCACTTTCCCTGTCTCTCTCTGGTGAGCACACAAGCCCTATGGCAAAAAAAAAAAAAAAAATCTTAAAAGAGAAAAAAAGAAGAAATAAACTTAACTAAAAAGAAAAGGAAAAAAAAAAAGGAGTAGGCTGGAAGAAAGGGATGGACTAGGAGGAAAAGAGAATAACAAAGAAAGATCTCAAGAAAGTCAACAAAGAGGAAATAGATTTTCTAGGTTCATCCTGCCAGGGAGCGATCTTTTCTAAATGGTTATTTCACACAGAAAATGCCTAAATATATATAAACTAAGTCTCTATATACACAATTGCCAAGTCAACAAATGATTAAAAAAAAGGGACTTTTTTCAAAAGCTGCCAGAACTGACCGTAGAGCGGTAGTCTTTCAGTAAAACAGGATACTGTATTATTGCCTCAAAGGCCGACAACGTAATCTTGATAAATTCCTCCGACGCTGCCGAGCCTAGGAATACAATTCACTGTTACAGGTGTTCGCTTATACCCTCAACATCACAATATTGAAGTACCTGAATGTCATAAAATGCCCCATGGTCTACTCACCTATGGCTCCATCTATGTTAGTTTCTCCTGAGTCTACCGATTTAATATGACCCTGAAAAAAATAAAATGTCTAATAAATAGAGGTTCTAAGTTAACTCTGAAATATACATGGTTAATGTTTTATCCCAAACTATACTTGTTGTTCTTAATGACATAGCTCATGGAAGATATTAAATACGCTACAGATTTTATAAACGCTATAATCATAGCTTTAAAATATGATTATATTCAATTCTGTACATAAATCATAAAATATAATCATTTCTTTCAATTGTCAGAAGGCACATGTATGAGACAGAGAAGGAGAGAAAGGGAGGGAAAGCACCCCCAATGGGGCATGGTCGTGCCACGACCCCTTCTCCTCTCTTTCTTCATCCTGTCAGGATTTGGGGATGCATGTACGCACACTGAGCATGGTTTTCAAGCTCCCCGGGGCAGGCTTACCACAATAAGCCATGTGGGATCCAGCTTCCCTTAAACACTAGGCTACAGGACTGGCCTATCATTTTTAAATATGAAAATCATTATCAAGGGACCAGCGGATGGCATAATGTTGCGTTGCTAGACTCCCACATAGCCAACCGCAGTTCAAGTCCTGGACCTGGTGGCTTAAAACTCATGTTGAGCATGTGTAAGTGCATGCCCAAAATCCCAAGAGGAGAATGGAGGAGAAAATGACTGTCATGACCATTCCCCCTAGGGGGTGATTTCTTACTTTCTGTCTCTCTGGTGAGCAAATGTGCCCTATAGCAAAAATCCTCTTTAAAAAAAAAAAAATCACTATCACTAAGATTTAATGTTGGGATAAATCCAATAGCAT
Organism: Tupaia belangeri chinensis; assembly: GCF_000334495.1. NCBI lineage: Eukaryota > Metazoa > Chordata > Mammalia > Scandentia > Tupaiidae > Tupaia > Tupaia belangeri. The sequence goes on from NW_006159958.1 coordinate 1,283,766, forward strand.
AAAACAGGTTGAACATATCTCTAATATGAAAACTCAGAATCTGAAATGCTCCAAAATATGAACCTTTCTGAGCACTGACAAGACACCACCAAGGAAAAATGTCATGCCACATCTGACCACATGGAACAGTCACGGTCAAAACACAGACACAGCCCAGTCACGTTAGCACACCCTGGATGCTTCTGCAGGGCTGCTGAGGCCACATGGGAGACCCCGGTTCAGTTCCCAGCCAGCCCTAAAAAACTGGGCACTAGAGTGGATGCTGTAGTCCCAGCTGCTAGGGAGGTTGAATCAGAAGGATTGTGACAGAGCTAGACCCTGTCTAAAACGTACATAGACATGAGCACGTGTGCACATACACAAACACCCCCTACTACAAAAAAAAAGGAAAGAGAGCCAACATAGTTTACTCAGCTTATTAGGGACAGAAAACAAAAAAAGACCCTCATCCACCCTGCCCATGTCAGGGGTGATGCTGACTTGCCAAATGATCAGAGACCGTCTGCAGGTGTGGCTGAGACAGTGACATCTTAGCTTTAGCTCAATGTTTTTCCCACGTACAAAATTATTTAAAATATGGCATAAAGAGGGCAGCAGTTGGCATAATGGCTATGTCCCTGGACTCCCATGTAGTCAACTGCGGTTCGAGTCCCGGACCCGGTGGCTTAAACTCACACTGGGCATGTGTGCATGTGGGCTCAAGATCCCAAGAGGAGAATGGAGGAGAAGGGATTGCGGCGTGGCCATCCCCCTGGGGGATGATTTCTCACTTTCTGTCTCTCTGTCTTTCTTTGTCTTTCTGGCGAGTACACGCACCCTATAGCAAAAACCTCTCCAAAAACCTCTCCAAAGTTAAGAAAAAGGGGGGGGGGGGATAAAATTAACTTCACCTACGTGTATAAGGTATATGTGAAACATAAATAAATTTCATGTTTAGATTTGGGTCCCCTCTCCAATATATCTCATTAGGTATATGTAAATATTCCAAAATTCAGGGGGAAAAAAATCTAATTGACTTCTAGTCTCAAGCATTTCAGATATGGAAACTCAACCTGTATAAGGACTTGCATTAGTGTGAATGATTCATTTATCCCTAGCGATTTCCAATGCTGTGCCACACTTAAATACTTTCTTACTGTCTTGGAAGTGAGAACAACACCTCACCAGGTAAGAGAGCTGTCTCAAAGGGAGGTCAAGCCTTAGCTACCCTGAACTTCATCAAGATGCAGCTGTTTAGTTCTCAAGGACTGTCTTCAGATTTCACCACCGTTTCTAGTTTCTCAGAGATACCTCCGACTCGAAACCCTTTTTCAGGCTTCCACACACCACGCTCTTGCTTCCTCTGCAGGAAGCCCCACAGAGCTGTCTAAGAGGCAGGCCTGGGCTGTGAGCTGTCTGAGGCCTCAGCGCCCAGGGCAAGCCAACTCCCCAGTCCCCAGGCAAAGG
>NW_006159958.1:1286367-1288218 GCF_000334495.1 Tupaia belangeri chinensis
AAAAAAAAAAAATCACTATCACTAAGATTTAATGTTGGGATAAATCCAATAGCATAAAACAGGTTGAACATATCTCTAATATGAAAACTCAGAATCTGAAATGCTCCAAAATATGAACCTTTCTGAGCACTGACAAGACACCACCAAGGAAAAATGTCATGCCACATCTGACCACATGGAACAGTCACGGTCAAAACACAGACACAGCCCAGTCACGTTAGCACACCCTGGATGCTTCTGCAGGGCTGCTGAGGCCACATGGGAGACCCCGGTTCAGTTCCCAGCCAGCCCTAAAAAACTGGGCACTAGAGTGGATGCTGTAGTCCCAGCTGCTAGGGAGGTTGAATCAGAAGGATTGTGACAGAGCTAGACCCTGTCTAAAACGTACATAGACATGAGCACGTGTGCACATACACAAACACCCCCTACTACAAAAAAAAAGGAAAGAGAGCCAACATAGTTTACTCAGCTTATTAGGGACAGAAAACAAAAAAAGACCCTCATCCACCCTTTGGATTTATTTTCTATATATAACCAGAATTTGAATTACTAAGCCAGACTTTAGTTAAGTAGTTTATAATCAAATTGTTTAGCAAGAAGATTGCTGTTGGGAACAGCAGATGGCATAATGGTTACATTGCAGACTCACATGTAGTCAACTGCAGTTCGAGTCCCAGACCTGGTGGCTTAAAATTCACTCTGGGTGCATGTGTGTGCACACCTAAAATTCTGAAAGGAGAATGAAGGAGAAGAGATTGTGACATGGCCATCCCCTTGGGGGATGATTTCTCACTTTCTGTCTCTCTGTCTTTCTTTGTCTTTCTGGCGAGTACACGCACCCTATAGCAAAAACCTCTCCAAAAACCTCTCCAAAGTTAAGAAAAAGGGGGGGGGGGGATAAAATTAACTTCACCTACGTGTATAAGGTATATGTGAAACATAAATAAATTTCATGTTTAGATTTGGGTCCCCTCTCCAATATATCTCATTAGGTATATGTAAATATTCCAAAATTCAGGGGGAAAAAAATCTAATTGACTTCTAGTCTCAAGCATTTCAGATATGGAAACTCAACCTGTATAAGGACTTGCATTAGTGTGAATGATTCATTTATCCCTAGCGATTTCCAATGCTGTGCCACACTTAAATACTTTCTTACTGTCTTGGAAGTGAGAACAACACCTCACCAGGTAAGAGAGCTGTCTCAAAGGGAGGTCAAGCCTTAGCTACCCTGAACTTCATCAAGATGCAGCTGTTTAGTTCTCAAGGACTGTCTTCAGATTTCACCACCGTTTCTAGTTTCTCAGAGATACCTCCGACTCGAAACCCTTTTTCAGGCTTCCACACACCACGCTCTTGCTTCCTCTGCAGGAAGCCCCACAGAGCTGTCTAAGAGGCAGGCCTGGGCTGTGAGCTGTCTGAGGCCTCAGCGCCCAGGGCAAGCCAACTCCCCAGTCCCCAGGCAAAGGGTCAGCACAGAATAGCTGCTCTGTGAACAAGATCTCAACATGACGGTCAATGCTGACACTTGACAGGCAGAACACTCAAGTTTTTGACGTTCATGGCAACAAAATTCTTGTTCTTCGCTCAAAAATAATACACATATAATATTTTATGTATAAGTATAGAATAAAATATGACTCTGAAATTAAAAATTAACTAAGCATAAGTAATTAGCCCGGGGTAGAAACTGGTCTACTATGCTCTAGTGGTTTTCTTAAAATATTTGATAAGTATAAAATTTATGTATTTTGTATAATAAAGAATAAAGAAAAACCCTGACCATTCAAGAACTTAGTTCCTTGCATGAGCTCCGATATCCCATCTGCCTGCCTCTCCTCTAAAGGTCAG
>NW_006159958.1:1288346-1289590 GCF_000334495.1 Tupaia belangeri chinensis
ATCCTGAGAGGAGAATGGAGGAGAAGGGATTGCGGCGTGACCGTCTCCCCTGGGGGGTGATTTCTCGCTTTCTGTCTCTCTGTCTCTGTCTGTCTGGCGAGCGCACACGCGCTATAGCAAAAACATCTCAAAAAAATAAATGAATAAATGAAAGATAGCCACTGTCAAGAACTTATCATTTCCTTGATATTTTAAAATATCTTTCTACTAGTAGGGACCACAAGGGTCCCTACATAGTACGTTGGGTACTTTCAACTTAACTAAAATTGTATCAAACTTCCCATAGCTCATACAAATGGGATAGTATGTACCTATTAAAATGTTTCTAAAAAAATTTTAAGGCCCAGGAAAATACTTATGATATTACATTAAATCAAAAAAGACAGAATGTAAATTTACATATCTACACAGACATGCATATATATAAAAAGAAAACAGTGTTAAGAAAACAATAATGAAGTAACAATGGTTGTCTATGAGTGGGGAGTTAAAAGGGATTTTATTTCTTGAAATTTCACTATAACTTTCCATGTTTTCTTTAACAAGCATGCATTTTGTGATTAAAATAAATAAGCATAAATTATCTTTAAAATAAAAAATTAACGTATTTATTGTCTACGTTATAAGGAAAATCAGAGGGCCTAGAAAATGCAAACCCTTAGAAATCCGAAAATACAGGACACTTTGCATAAATACGCTTATGAATAAACAAAGGGGGAAAAAGCCTACAAAGGGGAAAATGAGTTTAAGAAAAGGAGGAGGGCAATGTAATTCTCATAATTTAGTTGAATAATTTCACAAAATTCCAAAATAAATTCATAACTATTATTGGATAAATATGGATCGATACTGAATACAAAATTCCAAAATAAATTCATAACTATTATTGGATAAATATGGATCGATGCTGAATACAAAATCCAGAGTGAAGGTCGGGCAGTGGCATACTACCAGCTCATGGGACTGGACCCAGATCCAGGATTTGGATCCAAGAAGCCCCCTGCTAAGCTGACCAGGCCTGTCTGTGTGTGTCCCTGATCCTCGTCTGCTGAGACTGGGGGTGGGCTTCAGTGTGCAGACCCTGTCAGGCATGCCTCTTTGGGTTTGTGTGTGTGTGTCTATCCTCTCTTTCTCCTTCCCTCTTTTTCTTTCTTTATTTTTTTTTTTTTTGAGAGGTTTTCGCTATAGGGTACGTGCGCTCGCCAGACAGACAGAGAGAGACAGAGAGACAGAAAGCGAGAAAT
>NW_006159958.1:1289781-1312048 GCF_000334495.1 Tupaia belangeri chinensis
TTTTTTTGAGAGGTTTTTGCTATAGGGTGCATGTGCTCACCAGAAAGACAGAGACAAACAGAAAGCGAGAAGTCACCCCCCAGGGGGGATGGCCATGCCACAGTCCCTTCTCCTCCATTCTCCTCTCAGGATCTTGGGCACGCATGCACACATCCCCAGCGTGAGTTTAAGCCACCAGGTCCAGGACTCAAAGTGTGGTTGGCTACATGGGAGTTCAGTGACACAGCCATTACTCTAACTGCTGGTGGTCCCTCCTTCCGTCTTTTTCATGGAAGAAATAAATAAATAAAATTCAAAAACAATTTCATAGAGAAATGTCTTTCAGCCTAAATATATCTATTGGGTTGTCAGAAAGGTCATAATGCATAGAAAAAAATACATCCTGACTTTTCCAACAACCCAATACTTAAGTGTCTAGGCTCGTTAAGCAAAGAAGGAAGACAGAGCAGTGTACACATGACGACTCTGTGTAACTCTTTTACAGGAATACGCAGACAGTACCTAAACGCTGGTGATGTGAGCAGTGCTTTCTGAAGAAGAGACCACAGAAAGAGACAAGCAGTGCTTTCCTCTGCGAGAGGGGACCCGAGACAGAGCTGTGCGTCCGCTTCACGTTCGCTGCTCTTCTGTACGTGGGGCTTCTTACCTGCTCACGTGTGTTACCTTTTTCTCTTCTGTAATGTCAGTGAGTGCTATCTAATCTAGATAGTGGAATGATGGGCCTTTTAAAATTTATTTTCCTCCTTATACTTCTCCCATTTAATTTAAAAATCCCTACTGAATGTTTCATTGATTTCACAAGGTTCATGTCTTCTGATACATATTTCCGCTTCTTCATTTTCAGTGTAATAGGAAGTAATAAGGTAGGAGTAAGGCCAGATTAGGAGACATCAGAGACTCAAAAAGGGAAGGGAACATATGAATAGTCACAAAGGTGGAGATGAGACAGAAAAATTAGAAAACTAATGAGCTGGGTCTGGCCCTGTGCTCTGGCAGTTAAGTGCCGTGAATCAGGAATCAGATTCCATATGTGTGACTGGTTTGAATCCCGGCCCCAGTGGTTTGAAAAGCACAGTGGGATGGGGACCAGCAGATGATGTAATGGTTACACTGCTGGACTCCCATGTAGTCAACCATGGTTTGAGTCCCGGACCCGGGGGCTTAAAACTCATGCCATAAGTGCATGCCAAAGATCCCAAGAGAAGAATGGAGGAGAAGGGATTGCGGCATGGCCATCCCCCCAGGAGGTAATTTTTTTCTCTCTCTTGGTCTCTCTGGCAAGTGCACACGTCCTATTGTAAAAATCGCTTGGTCTCTCTGGCAAGTGCAAACGTCCTATAGTAAAAATCTCTCTCTAAAAAAAAAAAAGAAAAAAGAAAAAGAAAAGCACACTGGGCATGTGTGCTGTGCCTACGTATGTGCCCATCCAGGATCCTGATGGTATGGAGAAAAGAAGGAAAAAGGACTGCAACATGGCCACTCTCATGCAGGGGTGTGTTAGCTTTCTCGTGGCTGGGCAGGCAGAAGGAAGGAAGGAAGGAAGGAAAGAAAGAAGGAAGGCAGCCAGCCAGCCAGCCAGCCAGGAAAACCAGATGTACAAATTCTGAGAGAGAGAGTTCACCTAAGATGAGCAGTTACAAATTTGAAGTGAGATGGGTTATTTTCATCATGCTTTTCTCTAGCCATATTCAACCATTCAAGCAGGGGTAGGATAGAGAGAGAATTCATTGTAATAAAAAGTAGTGTTTGCCAGACAAGGGCAAAGGAGGAAGCGGGAAAGGAGGGAAGAAAGGGAGTTATGGGCAGTTACAGGGAAGTGAAGTGACTGAAGCAGGGTCAGGAAAAGCAAAGTGAAGATTCGAGAGAGGGGCAGGCAGGGTGGTGAGTTGAAAGGTGGTAAGAACAATCCATATCTCAGTGGAGCTGGAGGTGGCGAGCAGAGGAAGTGAGCTGAAAATGTGAGGTGGTGGTCAGAAAGGAGATGCTTACCTGAGTCAGCAGAGTTTGAACCCGTGGGTAGGTAGCTAGGAAAAAGAAGGAACAAGCCCATGGAGAAGGAGGTGGAGAGAAGCGGAAAGTGGAGGCAGGAGGTTAGAAGAATCCTCCCAGGAGATATGGAATCCTTCCCCAGTGATGTCATGAGCAGCAGAGAGAGACTGTGACAAAGAGCCCAATGCTAAGACGTTTTGAGGACTGAGCAGTAATGACCCAGGAATCTACAGACAACTATGACACAGGGAATAACACAGGACATCGTCCAGTGGCACAATCCTCAAAGTCATGCGTAAAGAGAAACTCATGAACCCAATAGCTAGGCTCGCTGGTGGGAGCAGCATGGGGCAGGAAATGGCCCCCTCTATAGGGCAGGAAGAATAGTTGTGCCTCAAGGACGGGGAATACTCCGCAATATTATTCACTATTCCCTCAAAGAAGGGGAAATAAGCTTCTGAAGCAAACTGGGAAGATAAATTTGCTCTGTTAAAAAAAAAAAAAAACTCTTATAACAATAACACTTGTGTGTGGCAACAAGTAAGTACACAGCATCATATTTTTAAATATATGAGTGTGGGGCCAGCCCTGTGGCATATTGCTTAAGAGAGTCTAACCCCACATGGTCAAGTATAGTTCAAATACTAGCCTTGATAGGACCAGCAGTTAGCATAATGGCTATGTTGCTGGACTCCCACGTAGTCAACTGTGGTTCGCATCCCGGACCCGATGGCTTAAAACTCATGCCAGGCGCGTGTGCGTGCGTGCCCAAGGTCCCGAGAGGAGAATGGAGGAGAAGGGATTGTGGCATGGCCATCCCCCCTGGGAGGTCATTTCTCGCTTTCTGTCTCTCTGCCTCTCTCTGTCTGTCTGGCGAGCACACGCGCCCTGTAGCAAAAACTTCTGAAAAAAAAAAAAATCCTAGCCCTGGTGACATTAGAAAATGCCAGGCACATAAGTGTGCACACAAAATCTTGAAAGGATGGAGAAATGGAGGTGAGGGGATAGCAGGGCAACCATGTCCCATCGAAGGTGCTTTCTCTTTCTTCTTCCCCCTCTCTCTCTAGCAATTCATTTACAACTAAAGTCAAAATCTAGCAACGCACCAGGATGCACTTACGATAAAAATCTAGAGGACAGGAGCAGGGAGTGTGTCCTTTCTAAGTCGTTTCTTGTAGAAACTATAACCACCACACGAGCATCATATTTTGATAAACTAATCGGGCCAGAACTTAAGAACAGTAAGTATAATCTCACTTACATTATAATCAAGAGCATTTTCAAAAAGACACAAAAATACAATGAGCAATAGGTTAATATATACCATGAATTTTCTCACATATTCCCTTAATGTTATTATTTCCTATTTCCTTGCTCAATTTAATGGAGGCTCAGAAGATTATGATATTCGCGTGAGAATTGTGAGCACTTCCCCAGACACTGGAGGGCTAAAACCTGGAAAAGGAGCAGGCTGGGATGACAGGTTGCTTCTGCCAAAGGGAAGTGAAAATAGCAATTATCAGCTGGGTACACCTCTTTTTGCCTGGAGCCTTTTAAAGCTTGACAATGTTTTTAAAGAATCCTGCTTAATTGTTTCCAAACACAAGTCACTTTAAAATATCAGACCAAAACTTCATCTTACTTAGGAGTAAAACTATTTACAACAGGTTCATTCCTATATTCATGACCCATATATAAAATATCCTGAATGTTTCTACCAAAATGAATGAATAATGAATGAATAAGGGGTTGGCCCTGTGGCCTAGTGCTTAAGGGAGCCAGTTCCAACATTGCTGACTAAGCAGTTCAAATCCTGGCCCCGGTGGCTTGAAACTCACAACATGTATGTGCAATTTTTCCCAACAGCATGGAGAAATGGAAAAGGGATTAAGGAGTGACTATGCTACTGGGGGATGCCTTCTCCCGCTACCCCTCTTTCTCTGCCTCTCTCTGGTGAGTGTATGCACCCTCTGATAATTATAAAACAAAACAAAACAAAACAAATCCACACATCAGACAGGCAAACCATGCCCTGGTGCCATCACAAAAACTGAAGCCAATGGAAATCACAAGTCTAATGAGCCCTCAGGTGTGCTCCGCAAGGACCCTTCAAGTGAGTGGCAGTCACATCGCTCCTGACCACTGTCTCCACACTTACCCCAAAGGCAGGCCAGCAGTTCCTACAGGACAGTTTTAGTGGGAGCTCAAGAAATCTCTGGCTGTAGCTTGGTGCCACACGATACAACTACTAAAGCTGAACTAAGCTTGAATACCTCAAATTAACACGTTTTTGAAATATAAAAGGACAGTGGGACGAGCAGTTTACGTAATGGCTATGTCACTGTACTCCCATGTAATTGACTGCAGTTCGAGTCCCAGACCTGGTGGCTGGAAACCACTTTTCATGTCCCATCCCCCCATTCCCTCCCACCGTCCAAACAAACAATAAAATGGAAAATTCTGCTTTGTTTTAACTGGACACCTCCGTGGCATTTTGAAAATCTCAGCTCAGTTTATTATTAATATCAAAGTAAGACTGGAGATACTGCATGGCAAACGTCCTAGCTCTCCCTTTGCATCACTCTCTGTTTATCAGTAATGCACACTGTAACCACTACAGGCCAGAAAAAGATAACATAATTCATGAGCCACAGCCCAAACGAAAAAGATGACTCATTGGGAGCCAAAACTGGAGTGAAAGAGCACAGTGATTTATTTTTCATTTCTACCTGGATCATCAAAACTAAAGAAAAAGCTAAACTGAGCTTAACTTAGAGAAATGCCATCATAAAGAGAGAGAATGCGCATGAAGAGTATGATGTAAGCCAAAGTGATTAATAACAATAATCATATATTCTTAGCTTTCCTTTTTTTTACCAGTTTTATTACCTTAAATTTTCCTATGATGTGTAATATGAAAATCGATTAAAATATCTCTATGAACTTATTTATCCCATTTGGGGTTGTCTCGGAACAAAATACATTATCAGGAGAGAATGTATTTTTCTCCAAATGTCAAATTTTATTACAGTCAACAGATAAAAATATAAAAAGGTCACTTCCCTAGAGACAAATAAATGCCACAAAGATTTTTAAATTACCTCATTCTGACACTAAATTCTATAAACAGTAGGGACAGCCACATTTTTATTAGAGACGTGAAAAATTTACTGTCACTTACGAGGATAGTTCCATAACTGAAAAGAAACTCTTCGGTAACAACTTGAGGTCGAAATACCTGTGTGATGAGAGTTCCCACAGATTAAATTCCAGAAGTCATGCACAATTTTAGCTCAAGAAAAAGAAAAAAGAAACACTGAAAAAGTTTTGTCTTATCTGAGTTGACATCTCCCAGCTCCAATTTACAAAGAAGGGAACCACCTTGTTTTATTTCATTATTTTTTTCCCTAATAGGATGGTACCTGTGAAGTTACCAGGTGAAGCAATACGGGCGTCATGGGGAGACACATCTTCAGCTGTTTCACTTGAACGGTGGATGGATGTTTCCGACCAGAAACATTAGCCAAGGCGTTAAGAATGTCACCTGTGAAGCACACCCCAGAACAGACACAGACATCAAAAATCGCAAATATTTAGGTGCTGATGGGCAAGGCTTGCATACTAATGAGCCTTCTAAGGTATGTAATCTCTAAATAAAAGAGGTGGGTAGAGGGCCAGGACATGGTGTTGTGGTTAAAGCACTGGGTCCTACGTGGCTGACTCCCCAAGTTGAGTCCTGAACCGGGCAGCTTGAAAAACACACTGAGCATGAGTGTGTGCATGTCTGGTATCCTGAGAGAAGAATAGAGGAGAAGGGACTGTGGCATGGTCATCCCCCCTGGGGGTGATTTCTCACTTTCCCCCTTCTCTGAGTCTCTCCCTGGTGAGATCACATGTCCTATGGCAAAATAAATAAATAAATAAATACATAAATAAATAAATAAAAGGAAGCAGACAGAAGTTGTGCCATTTTATTCAGAAATACAGAATTGAAATTATAACAGAAAGCTGTGGCCTCTGGGGACAGACTATGATATTCTGTATATACACTATCAGTTAACCTCTCTCATCTAGAAATTAAAAACAAAAAAAAATTTTTTTTGAGAGAGAGATTTTTTTGCTACAGGGCATATGCACTGCAATCCCTTCTCCTCCAATCTCCTCTCTCAGGATTTTGGGCATGCACATACATGTGCCCAGTGTGAGTTTTAAGCCACTGGGTCCAGGACTCAATCTGTGGTCGACTACGAGAGTCCAGCGATGTAAACGTTACACCATCCTCTGGTCTCTAAAAAGAAAATTTATAAATGGTAGAATGGTAGAATGGTGATTTTAGATTTTTTCCCCAAAATTCTAACCAAATGTGCTATTATTTTTGTAAATTGTAAAAACTGTAAGTAGGGCTGACCCTATAGCCTAGTAGTTAAGAAGGGCAGATTCCACATGTTCGAATCCCTAGGTATAGGTACATTAATGCCCCAAATTCCAACAGGATGGAGAAATGGAGAAGAAACTGTGGCATGACCATGTCCCATTGGGGATATTTTGTCCCTCCTAATCTTTCTCTGTCAAAGTCAAACACAAGCACTCTCTGGCAATTTTTTAAAAATATTGTAAGTGAATATGTCCAAAGTGGTGGCACAGGCAGACGGGAACTGCTGCACGGTGGCTGATGTCACACCCAAGGCCCAGGTCCCCTCCCCAGACCACCCTAGGCAGGCCAGGTGTAATGCCTGGGGTCCTAGTGAGGTGAGAGGCGGAGGCAGGAGGGTCACAACATGGCAAGACCCTGTCAAAAAATGCAGGGTCTTTTCTCTCATAAAAAGAAATTATAAAGCAAACTTGTGGTCTAGTGGGTAAGGAAGTCAGATCCCACATGGCCAGCAACAGTTCAAATCCCAGCCTCAGCAAGAAAAACATGCTGGGCATATCTGCATGTGTGTTCTAAATTCTGCAGAACAGAGAGATGGAGAAGTGACTGCAGTGTCCCCACACCCCACGGGGGGTGCTTTCTTCTTCCCTGTCTCTGTCTCTTTTCAGCTCTGGGAAGCACATATGCCCTCTGGTAAATAAATAAATAAATAAATAAATAAAATAAGTGAATAGATTATAGATCACAACCTTTAAAAAACAGAATAAAACAGGTGATACACTTACTAATAAATAAAACTTGTTTTGTGGACATTAGAATCTTAGCAAATCCTAAAGTAAGTACAGAAATAAGAAATGTAGCTTGACCAAGTGACAGCCTTCAGGTTAGAGATAAAAAAGGTTACAACCCAAAATAAATTTTGAGATGTTCTATTTTTAGTTATTAATAGCTCCTTCCCCTGGGGAAAATAAAAAATCTCCTATAGTAAGAAGAAAAACGTTTTATTGGTCAGTCACAAAGAACTTTCATTACTTTGATTTAATATTCTGAATTCATAAGTATATTTTACTACAATAGCAATGGATCAAATTTAACATTTTTAACATTTCTGGTTTATAGCTACATCTGCTGGAAAAGCATGGAATGGAGTTTATGCTACATGTGCACATTCCTTAAATTATTTTAATTTCTGCAAAGAACAAAATAAAAATATAGGTCCCTGTAGCTGTAATAACATGTTTCATTTATTAGATTTATTTTTTTTGGAGAGATTTTTGCTATAGGGTATGTGCGCTCGCCAGAGAGACAGAGAGAGACAGAAAGTGAGAAATCACGCCCCAGAGGGGATGGCCACGCCACAGTCCCTTCTCTTCTATTCTTCTCTCGGGATCTTGGGCATGTACACACACTGGCCCGGTGTGCGTTTAAACCACTGGCTCCAGGACTTGAATGGCAGTCGACTACATGGGAGTCCAGCCATTACGCTAACTGCTGGTTCCAGTGTTTATTAGATATTTTTAAAGATTTTTTTAAATCAAAGAAAAATTTAAACTTAGAACTTTAAACTAATATCAAAATTCTTTAACATCAAATTTTAATACTTTAGTTCTTTTAAATTTAAGATCTATGCTGACTAGCCACAGTGGCACAGCCATAACACAACACGTGATGCTGAGGCCACACGAGAGGGGCCCTGGTTCGTATCCTAGACACTCCCTCTAGACCCTGGGCACACTCACACACACATCCATAATCTTGCTGGCAGGGTGGACTGCAGCATGAAGACCCTATCGAGATTTTTTCCCTATCTCACTCGCTCTCTTACGTGCTCCCTTGTGGGGAAAAAAAATCAATAAACTCCAAGAATTAGATCTCTACACTTCAAGTTCTTTCAACAATACATAAGTTTGTAGCTCTACTTTCAAGGTAAAATCATTTAGGCAGTGAGAAATCTTAAGGAAAGTTACCCAAATAATAGCATGCATCTGGTTTTCAGCAATGAAGACACTTTTCATTTTCTCAAATTGCCAGAGAACTTCAGAAAACACCTCAGTGTAACCTTTAGCCTGATAGCTGTTATCATGTCAGTGAGGCAAAATAATTACAAAAACGAGTAAGTTAGATTTAAGTCTTACAAGTACACAATAAATGGTGTCATAGCACTAGCCTGTAGGAACAGACAGAAGGAAAAAAAAAAAAAAAAAGGAAGTGATGCCTCAAAACCACGTTGCAGAAAGGTAAGCATCAACAGGGCTTGAGGATGAGATTCCAGTTTACCCAGGATTCGTGGCAGTTCCTGCACGATGTGACGGATGAGAAGATCCAGGCATCTGGACAGGTATTCATTGCCACTTTGCCGCTCCTTGCCTGGAGTGGTCTTTCTGCTGTCTCTCTCGATGTACATCACCAGTCTACACACGGGAAAGTGCAAAGATTACCTCTCATGATAAAACATGCATAGCGTCTGTCCAAAACTGCCGCCAAGGCAAGTGTTTCCAGAGGGCACAGTCCCAATCATGCTGACATCCCTAACAACTTGTCAAGCACCATTTCTGCCATCGAAAACTCAAAACGTTTATGCAGAAAGAAAATAAGGTAACTCTGAATCTCTCTGCTGACGTATTACAAAATGATGCCCTGACTTCATTTGCCTTTGGCCAATGGGAAGAAGCAACATTCCCCAGATGATAAATGAAAGGCAAAGATGTCTGGAGAGAAGAGGGCTTTTGACATTTCAAAGATTTTAACAGAACCACAAGCTGACTGCATTGGCATTAAACTTTCTTGGAACACCAGGTAATTCACATGAATTCCAATTCTTCCAATAAACTATATACATAAATTCAAAGTATAGGTTTCATTTTAACATTGGGTTAATCTAAGTATCTAAATTTTACATGTCTTTGTCCATTAGGTTTTTGTTTTTGTTTGTTTCTTTGTTTTGTTTTGTTTTGTTTTTTTGTGAGAGATCTTTGCTAGAGGGAGTGTGCACTCTCTAGAGAGACAGAAAGTGAGAAATCACACCTCCAGGGAACAGGGGGCCATGCCACAATCCCTTCTCCTCTTGGGATTTTTGGGCATGCACACACATGTGTCGGCGTGAGTTTTAAGCTGCTGGGTCCAGGACTTGAACTGCGGTCCACTATGTTGGAGTCCAACAATGTAACCATTACACCATCTGCTGATCTCTGTCCACTAGTTGACTTCTCTTTCTTTCTTTCTTTCTTTCTTTTGATAGTTGCCTTTTAAAGGTAAATTATTTCTTCTTCAAACCACCTCAATATCTGAACCAAGTGTTTCCAACCCAGAATTAGGGAGCACATGAGAATATCGCCTTAAATATTTAGAACTGCTGAGCCAATCAGTCATTTTTCCAAGTTCCAGTCCCCTCATCTCTCTAAAGAACAGAAATTCTACTGATTTCATCATGGAAAAGCCCCTTTAGAGTCTTCTATCTATTGGTCACCATTTCTTTTGTTCTCATGCATTCCATCCAACTTTTACTTCTCAAAAAGAACTTCCACCTATTCCCACTATGAACTGAGAAGCGGTAGCTTTGTGCATAATGCACACATATAACGCATATTGAAATCTTGACAGCGTTTATGTGGCTCTCTCAATGGATTCATTCATGCATTTGCCTTTGTGTTTATCTCTATTTGGAGTCCTATTAGTGAATGCGTGAGGATGAAGCCTCAGGAAGTTAGCCTCAGGTCCACGTCAATCAGTTGGTATCCTCTGCTCTAGGCACTCACTACGGTCCCAGCTGCTCTAACAAATATGTGACCAGAAAAGAGTAGGGAAAAGGGAAGCCCACCTTTCCTTTCTAGTTCGCAAGATGAACGGTCCCTGCCTATCTCACCATCTACAGGACAGCTTTTCCAAAATGACAGATGATGACACTGAACTGAAACCTCCAAGATAAGAACTTCAAACACCCCCGACCATGCCTGCTCTTGTTCCTAAGAGCTTCCACCATGATATTCAAAACTTCTTGAATATCGGAACTTCTAACCGAATCCATTCATTCCCTCCCAATTCATTTGTCCTTTATTTTCTTCACTTTCTTCCTGAGTGGATCATATCCCACCACCTGTCACTTGGTAAGGTTCTTGTGGTGCCTTCTCTGCACTCACCCACCCCAATGAACTCCAGATGAATCTGACAGTCTACTTACATGCCTGCAGAGAAGGCTGCTGAGGTAAAGTACACGTGGGGCAGACGCACTCCATCCTGAATACGTAAGACTGCACTGTGATTACGTAAGACTGCGCTGTGAATACGCAATACTGCGCTGCGAATACGTAATGCTCCACTGCGAATACGTAATACTCTACTGCAAATACGTAATGCTCCACTGCGAATATGTAATACTGCACTGCGAATACATAATGCTCCACTGCAAATACGCAATACTCCACTGCAAATATGTAGTACTGCACTACGAAAATGTAGTACTGCACTGAGAATACGTAATGCTCCACTGCAAATATGTAATGCTCCTCTGTGAATACGTAATGCTCCACTGCAAATACGTAATAGTCTACTGTGAATACGTAATACTGCACTGTGAATACATAATACTCCACTGTGTATACGTACTGCTCCACTGCAAATAGGTAATACTGCACTGTGAGTAAGTAATACCCCACTGTGAATACATAATAGTCCACTGTGAATACGTAATACTGCACTGTGAATAGTAACAGCCCACTCTGAATACATAATAGTCCACTGTGAATACGTAATACTGTTCTGTGAATTGTCCCCGACCTGCGGGAACTTATCGGGCAGGGAAACTCGAGCGAGGGGGCAGAGGTCTGGAACCGGCGCAGCGTCTCAGCACGGGAGCGAAAGAAGTATCACAGCTCACACAGTGTCACAGCTCTTGATGATGTAAAGGTTTCGCTCATTTATTGAGGGCTAGAGCGCTTTCTTATATACACAAGGCAGAGGGAGGTAGGCGGGGTTTACAGCGGACCTTATTGAGGACCTGTCAGCTCTGTGTGAACCAGGGGGTCTGCATTCCTGGTGTCTGTGTCAAGGTCGCACCGGCCATTTTTAAGCAGTGAAGGTCATGGCAGCCATTTTGATGTGGGCGGCTCCCCACAGTGAATATGTAATACTGCACTGTGAATACGTAATACCCCACTGTGAATACGTAATACTCTACTGTGAATACGTAATACTGCACTGTGAATACTAATAGTCCACTCTGAATACATAATAGTCCACTGTGAATACGTAATACTGTACTGTGAATAGTAACAGTCCACTGTGAATACCTAATAGTCCACTGTGAATATGTAATAGTCCACTGTGAATAGTAACAGTCCACTCTGAATACGTAATAGTCCACTGTGAATACGTAATAGTCCACTGTGAATACATAATAGTCCACTGTGAATACGTAATAGTCCACTGTGAATACGTAATAGTCCACTGTGAATACATAATACTCCACTGTAAATACTAATATTGAACGGCCTAGGCCATACCAGATTCAAACTATATTTCCTTGGCCAACTTATTCCCATAGTCTATTTTGAAATGTTTCTTCTCTTTAAATCTCTAAATTCCACCCTATCATGAGTCATTATGCCTCCAATCCTTAAAAACAAACACAAATTGTTTAAAGAATTATTTTACTTTCCTTCTTTCTTTATTTTAATTTGACCAGAGAGGGACAGAGCAAGAAAGTCAGAAAGAAAGTAAGAAAGAAAGCAAGCTGCCAGGTCCGGGAATCGAACCATAGTCAGCGATGTGGGAATCCAGCGCCCTTAATCACCACACCACCTGCTGGACCCCAAAACAAACAAAAATTTTCAAAAAGAAAAAAATCAGAAAGCAACATACAAAAACCCCTCTCCTTCCTAATTTGCAGTATAAAGAAATGCCTTTGCATCTGTGCATCGCATCCTGGCCACATTTCCTCTTACCATAATGAATCTAGCCCTGCTTCCATCTATGCTTTGGATCTCATTCCCCTCCACCTTCTCAGAACCTTCCAACTGCCAAAGGCTTTCTTTTCTTTTATACATTCACTGTCTCCCATTCTATACAACACCTTTAGTGATCTTCCAGCATCTGCCCTTGATTGGTGTCACCTTAGCTTTTAGTAGGGTAATTGGATAGCATCGCCACCTGCAATCATTCCAGACTACTTTGCTTGCTAATTAGCTCACTTAAAAAAATTGTATGAACTTTCAAAAGTAAGTAAAATAGGATCTGGTAAGAACTACTAATATATATGTTTGTGACTGTAGCATTGGTGGAATATCATAACATTTTAGTTTGAAAGATCCTAGTGGTCATTTTATACAACTTTTGTCTATGTAAGAATCTTTGAAAATATTGTTTCTTTCTTTTTTTGGAAAGGTTTTTGCTATAGGGTGTGTGCGCTCACCAGAAAAACAGAGAGAAACAGAGAGACAGAAAGTGAGAAATCACACCCCGCCCAGGGGGGATGGCCACACCACAATCTCTTTTCCATTCTCCTTTTGGGATCTTGAGCACACATGCACAACATGCCAGTGTGAGTTTAAGCCACTGGGTCTGGGACTCGAACCGTGGTGGACTTCATGGCAATCCAGCAACATAGCCATTACGCTAACTACTGGTCCTGGAAATATACTTTTTTTTGCATTGACTTGGTAAGACTCCAGTAACTGGAGGTCATTTTCAATGTGTCTGCTACTCCAAAGTCTTTCATCTAATCTGATTAATTCTTAGATACTCAACATGCAAAATATCTTGTGGAGATAGGACTGTGACTGGGAAGGGTGTGACTCTTTTGGATAAATGTGCAATTTATCAACCAACACTTCCATGCGCATTGAATTCTATTATGACTACTTTGGGTAAGGAAAGAAACAAGTATGTCTGTGCTGTTTCTGAAGAGTCTGTATTCTGGGATCTCGGATGAGACATATAATGAACAAGTTCTTATTGCAGCAGATGAGTTAAGCACATTTGTTACGAATTATCAGTAACCATGCATGACCAAGAAAAGGGGATGTAGCTGCAAATGAAGTCAGTGGGCTTTTCTTGTTTCTTAGCAAAATTTTCCACATGAAAGAAGCCCTCCAAATGACATTTTTACTTAGAAGATACACAGGCCGTTTTTATTGAGGAGATGTGCAAAGCGAGTCCCTGCCTTTGTTGTATGTGTTCATTGACAAGCTTTAGAAGGATTTGTGATTTTGGTAGTTCTCTGCCAAGTCAGAAATGGATCCAAGGTAACATTGTGGACTCTTCATCTTAATGAGCACAAAGCAAAAATCATTAGTATTCAGTGCCTTCCCCAAAGCACGAATCCAAAGTATGTTTTCCCATTAGGAAACACTCCTTTTCTCTCACATGTCTCCAAGTGAAGGACGAGAGTGCTGACGGGCCCATGATAACGAGCTGATGGGTGCTATTGAGTTTTCTTGGAAAAAGATGGGCTTCTGAGCATTTTTTGAATGTATACTTGAAATTTCATCAGATTTGGCATTATGTATTTCCACAACTGGGCCTGACCTCGTACTACCCAAATCCTCCTATTCCCTACATAAACTCTCTACTGTAGCAACCAATAATAAGTATTATTGTGAGGGGCCAGAATGTATTTCTTTGTCATATTTTGAGATAATTATTCAGGGGTGTGCAGACACAACAATAAGATTTAAAATAATAGAAAAGCTAATCTTTCCTAAAAGAAATTTACAACTATTTGTGTCTGTAAACTAAGCGGGCTTTTCTGGTGCTGCCCCTTACCTTCCTTGGAGCAGGAAGATTAGAGGTATAACACTTGACCCAGAAATAAAAGAAAGATTCTTTGCTTTTCATCCCTCTCCCCATTTCTTAGCTTAACTTCAGATCTGCTCTGCCCATAAGATATAAAACCTTCAGGGAGCCAGCAGATAGTGTAATGATTATGTCACTGGACTCAGATGTAGTTGACCGTGGTTCGAGTCACAGACCCGGTGGCCTAAACTCATGCCGGGCACATGTGTGTGTGTATGTCCAAGATCCAGAGAGGAGAATGGAGAAGGGATTGCGGTGTGGCCATCCCCCCTGGGGGGGCGGGGGGTGATTTCTTGCTTTCTGTCTCTCTGCTTCTCTCTGTCTTTCTGGTGAGCACACACACTCTATAGCCAAAACCTCTTCAAAATAAAAAGAAAAAAAAAATGAGATATATTTCCTTAAATTTATTGCATCATGTCCTTCTGTCCATTTTATTATCCCCATCCTTAAAAGTGGTAAGAAGAGGATGACAATAATAAAATTATAATAATATTTAAATGAGACTAGGCATGTCAAATACTCAAGAAGTGATTGCTGCTGCTAGGATTACCTCCACCACCCTCGTACTTGGGACTCTGCTTTCTCAAGTACACAAGTCACAGAGGAAAATGCTTAGAGAAGGCTAACTGCTTGCCATCCCACGTTCTGATTCACAGATGACTGTGGTCAAAAGTCCTGCCTCTAGCTTCCCCTGTATTTTGCAGCCCTGCTTCAAATTATTAAAATGAGAACAACTCTGACAGCTCTCTATAGACAGTACAGACATAAATGCCAATAAAACTGTTCTACTCCTTTTCATGTAAATAGAAAGCTAACATTTCAGTAAAGAAATCAAATAACTACCAGGCTAGCTTTGATTCTGAGTGATCAGCAGAATGCACCACTATTTACCCATTCTTCTACTGAGACACGTTGGGGCTGCTCTTGTTCTTACAAACAACACTGGACGGACATTGCTACCTCTGTCTCCTGGTGCACAGGTCCAAGAGTTGCGAGGGACTCACTCAGGAACATTCACAGATTCAGCTTCGCCACGCTGGTTCTCCACCATACTGGTTCCCAAAGTAGCTGGTCCAGTTTACCCCCACCAGCAGTGTTCTGTGATCCCTTTAAATTACAACTTCACCAACACCTAGTAGAAGCAGATTAAATTTCCACCTGTCTATAAGATCCAAAAGTGTATTTTAGGTCCTAACTTGAATTTTCATAACTATTCATGATGGAAAGCATATCTTGATATTTCTATACTATTTCCTATGTCCTTTTTTTTTTAATGCCAGAGGGCACATAAACTTGCCAGATAGAGAAAAAGAGGGAGAAGGAGAAAGCACCCCCCAATGCAGAGTGGTCACGTCACAATCTTTTCTCAGTTTCTCCATCCTGCCCGTATTTAGGCATACGTATACATATGCCTGGCAAGTTTCTCAAACCACTGGGGTCAGAATTCAAACCATGGGGAGCCAGTAGGTGGAGCGGTGGCTAAGGACACTAGACTCCCACATAACAACACTGGTTTGAGTACCGGACCTAACAGCTTGCTTTCTCACTTTCCCTCTCTCTCTCTGTCTCTAGCTCTGTCCCTCTCTGGTCAAATTTAAATAAATAACGTTAAATAAGATAATTTTTTAAACTAAAAATAGTAATAATTTTTTAAGTTAAAATAAAAGAAGAAGAATTCAAACCATGGTTGGCTGTGTGGGATCCAGCCTCCTGAACTACTAGCCCATAAGGAAGGACCATATTTTCCACGTTTCTAAAATCCTGTTCAGATCTTTGCTCAGAATCTCATTGGGTTTTTGCTCTTTTGTTATACATTGTAGGAATTATTTATATGACATCAATCTTCTCTCTTCCCTTTCCACTGCCCCTTCTGTATCTTTTTATCTCTTTCCTCTTTTTTTTTCTCCTCCTCCTTTCTATCTTTCACATTAAAGTTGTCAATCCACTGGAAACTGGTTTATCATAAAGGTTGAGGTAGAAATCTAAGCCCACTATTTTTTCAAGTGGCTAACCATTTTGCTTTTATAACTGAGGGCTAAGGAGTGGGGGTAAAAGAACACACACTGTATTTGGCAGAATCTGATTAAAAAGCAGTGGAATCTCTGCATTATCTCCCCTACCCGATGCACCTAGGTGACTGCCATCAGACTTGCACTCAGGCAAAAGTCTGAACACCTCTTCTCTGGAGAAACTAAAACAGAAAATCACTGGACTGAAAAACAGACCTAGTTAAAGAGAGAAACTGAAACTTGGGAGACGACGTCAATTTATACACAGTGGCTACTGCGACTTCAGCTCTCTCCCTACTTCCAGTGGGCTCCGAGGGCTGCTGACAAGCAGGTCCCTTATTTCTAGAGAAATGACTGGAATATTCGATATGTGCTTTTCTTTGGTAAAATTAACTGTTACATCCAGAGATACTGATGCTAAAATTCACTCAAAATGTCTGTGGGGATGACCTTAGGGTAAAGCTCAAAATTAGCAAAATGCACCCTTGCACTAAAAACTTACAGGCTGCCATGCCCTCAGCAGTTAAGCATGTAAGGAGATCCTCTGGAAGCCTGGCTTCGCTGCTCAGCAGTATGTGTGCTCATGTTTATCTATGTTCTCTTCCATTTCTGTGTGCAGTAGTGCAACATGTGAATGTACCACACTCGTTTACTCATTTTGCTTTAGTGGACTTTTGGGCCGTTTCAATTTCTGAACAGCGCTAAGCACTGAACACATGTAAATATTTATCTTGGGCATGAATACTTAGAAGTGAAGTTGCTGGAACATAAGGCATGCCTAGATTCAATGTAATAAACACCATTGCTGCCGTTTTACAAAATGATTATAGCTTGAGTATCCCTTATTCCAAATTCCTGAGACTAGAAATGTTCTAGTTTGCAAGTCTTTTGAATTTTGAAATATTTGCATATACATAATGAGATATCTTGGGGAAAGTACCCAACGGTAAACACAAAATTCATTTATGTTTCATATACAACTTATACAAATAGCCCGAAGGTAATTTTATACAATACTTTTTTTATCTCAGTGAGGTCAAGTGTGTAATTTTCCTACTCCTGGTGTAAGGCTGGAACTCAGAAAGTTTCAGATTTTGAAACAGTTCAGATTGTTGGGTTAGGATGCTCAATCTGTTCTGTCAATTTATACTCCAACGAGTAGGTATAAAAATTCCAGCTGCCCTATATCTTTGCCAATATCCTGCATTATAAGGTTTTGGTGTTTTAAGAGGTTTTTGTCTTAAGGCTCGTGGGGGTAGGGGGATGGGAGGATACAGAAAGTGAGAGGGAAAGTGAGAAATCATCTTCCAAGGGAGATGGCCACACCACAATCCCTTCTCTTCCATTCTCCTAGCAGGACTTAAAAGCCACTGGATCCAGGACTAGAACCAAGGTTGGCCATGTGGGACTCCAGGGACGCAACCACTACACCATCTGCTAGTCCCAGACATTTTAATCCATAGCTATTTGGTATTTCATTGTTATTAAACTGAAATTTCTTGACAACTAATAAAGTTAAGTATATTTTCAAACATTAATTGGCCATTTGGAAATAACTCCATTTGTTAAGTACCTGCTCAAATCTTGTACTCATTATTCTATTTGGTTACTGACCTTTTTCTCCTTCATAGGGTTCTTTACTACTTTGCTGTTATTTTTTTATATATTAAATCACTCTATATCATGACAGCATCCAAACTGAATTTTCCCAGCATGAATACACGTTATATTAGTCCAGTTAAAAGACATTATTATACACATTATCAAAAGATAATTTTTCATTTTTGTGTCCCTTAAACATTCGCTTCTTCTTTCCCCTTGATTCTCTTCCTGAGAGCCCACTGTTAATTATACGTGTGCACGTATTTTCTCCCACTCCATAGCTTGCCTCTTTACTCTTTCAGTGATGTCTTTTTTTTTTTTTTTTTGAGAAGTTTTTGCTATAGGGTGCGTGTGCTCACCAGAAAGACAGAGAGAGACAGAGGGACAGAAGGTTCGAAATCACCCCCCAGGGGGGATGGCCACACCACAATCCCTTCTCCTCCATTCTCCTCTCGGGATCTGGGGCACACACGCACATGCACTGGCATGAGTTTAAGCCACCGGGTCCGGGACTCGAACCATGGTTGACTACATGGGAGTCCAACAACAAAGCCATTACACCAACTGCTGGTCCCTCAGTGATGTCTTCTGACGAACAGAAGTTTCTAAATCTAAGGTAATTTAACTTACAAATGTCTTTCTTTATGGTAAGACTTTTGTGTTCTGTTTTAAAAACAAACAAAACAAACAAACAGACAAACAGAAAAACCGAAGTCTACCCAGGGTTGTGAAGATACTTTCATTTGCTATCTACTGAGCACTTAATTATTTTACTTTTTCCCACTTCCACTTTTTCAGTTGTTGTTTGCTAGAGGGCATGTGTACTCACCTAAGAGAGAAAGAGAAAGAGAGAGAGGGAGAGAAGAAATCACCCCCCAAGAGGAGTGGTCACACTGCAATCCCTTCTCTTCCATCTCTCCCTCCCTCTGGGACTTTGGACATACATACACACGCATGTGTCTGGTGTGTTTCTCAAGCTGCCAGTTCAGGACTAGAACTACATCACTGGCCATGTGGGATCTGGCTGTCTTAACCACCAGGCTATGGAGCTAGCCCTTTTGGTTTTTTTTATTGCCAGTGGGCATGTGAACTGACCAGAAAAATGTATGAGAGGCAAGATGAGAGAGAGAAAGCACCCCCACAACAAGACATGGTCTCGGGTGCAATCCCTTCTCCTCCATTTCTCCATCACGTCAGGATTTGAGGCATGCACGCACACATGCCCAGCATGTTTTTCAAGCAGCCAGGGCTGGGATTCAAAGCACAGAGGGCCATGTGGAACCTAGTTTTCTCAATCACTAAGTCATTAGGCCCGGCCCATTTTCACGTTTATACATACTATCTACCTGAATTGATTTTCTTGTACAATATAACTTAGGGGTTGAGATTTATTTTTCTATATTGATGTCCAAATAATCCAGCACCATTTATTGTAAAAAAATCACAATTTTCCCACCATTCCTTCACACCCCCCGCTGCTCTTCTCCATGTTTTCCATCCTGTCTCTCTGTGCTGATTACAGGAATGTCTAGTATATTAATTCTTTATTCATCTAAATCCAATCTGCTGTTCACCCAATCCACTGAGTTCTTTTTTTTTCAGTCACTGTACTTATCAGTTCTAGAAAATCCATTTGATTCTTCTTTTTTTTCTTTTACTATGCTCACCAGAGAGAAAAAGAGAGACAGTGAGAGGGAACATGAAAAATCACCCCCTGGAGGGGAGGTAGCTAAGCCACAATCCATTCTCTTCCTGGGATTTTGGGCATGCACACAAATGCACCCAGCATGATTCTCAAGGTGCCATGTCTGGTGTACTCGAACAATAGTCAGCCACGTGGGCGTACAGTATCCTAGTCACTGCACCACTTACTGGCCCCAATTTGATTTATTTTTATAGATATAATACTCTAGTGAAACCCACAACCTT
The DNA here is from genome assembly GCF_000334495.1 of Tupaia belangeri chinensis. Lineage (NCBI taxonomy): Eukaryota > Metazoa > Chordata > Mammalia > Scandentia > Tupaiidae > Tupaia > Tupaia belangeri. Next base: position 1,309,471 of record NW_006159958.1, read on the forward strand.
CAAATTCATTGAAAGAAAATGTATATAATAATACATACATATGTGTGTATTTTTTTTTTTAAGAGAGATTTTTGCTACAGGGCACATGTGCTTACCGGAGAGACAGAGAGAAGAAAATGGGAAATCATCCCCCACAGGAGATGGCCATGCCAAAATCCCTTCACCTCCATTCTCCTCTCAGGATCTTGGGCACACAAGCATATGTGTCTGGCGTGATGTGATTTTTAAGCCGGCCACTGGTCCGAGACTTGAACCGTGGTCAACTACATGGGAGTCCAGTGATGTAACCATTATGCCGACTGCTTATCTTTCTTAATATGCTAATGACAACTTTTTATAATATGGTTGTTGCTGTTTTAAAGACAGGGCCAACTGCCTCAGTCTCCCAGGCACGTGCCAGCATGCCTGGCTCATTTATTTTATTTGCTCAGGACTCACTATGTCGCTCAGGCAAGCTTCTGGCTCACAAACCTCCTGCTTCAGTCTCCAGAGTTGCTGGATAACAGGCACACACAACCACTCCCCAGTCTGTAGGTGGGATGAGGAAAGAAATCCAGGACTCCCATGTGGTCCCAGCCTAATGGAACACAACATCTTAGTAGTGCTACCCCAGCTGGGCCAATCATAACTATTTTAGAATACCATATCAGATAACTCCATTATAAATTATCTCTTATTTACCTTAGTTTTTTATTTTATCATCTAATCTAATCTCCTAATAAGCCTGATTACTTTCCCTTTTTTTGAGAGATTTTTGCAATAGGGCATATGCCCTTGCCTAAGAGACAGAGAGAGACAGAAAGCAAGAAATCACCCCCTGGGGGGATGGCCACACTGCAATCACTTCTCTTTCCTTCTCATTCTCCTTTGGATTTTTGGACATGCATACACACATGTGCTCAGGGTGAGTTTTAAGCCACCAGGTACGGGACTCGAACCATGGTTAACTACATGGCATAACCATTACGCCACCTACTGGTCCCAAGCCTGATTACTTTCTATTGAGTGTTAAACTGTATACATGAAAATGAGAGATTTTGTGACCTAATGTTAGATTTCTCTAGATAGGATTTATATTTGCCTCTGGAAAGTACCTCAGGCACAATAAATCTGGATCACCCTCATCTAGAAAAGGATTGAGATGATTCAAAAATGGGTTTCTTTCTCTTTTTCAGGAAATCCCTCATATCAACAACAGGTATCCCAGAAACAGAAGAGATTAAAATAGAAATGTTTCTCTTTTGGCAGTCAGGGAATATGAAAGAAATTCCCCCAAAATTTATAGAGTATAAGAAAAGCAAATTCAAGCTTGTCTATAAGGAATCCATTTTTCTCTAAAATTTAAATAGTCTATTATAAAAGTTAATAATGTGTTGCTTAATTACTATGGCTTGAAATATATTTTCCTTCAGGCAAAAACTATTCAAATCATTTTCAGACACTAGTACACACTATTACACATTTAAAAAAATCTATTACATCTACTGGGAAAAATAAAAGACTGATGGGACTCATAACAATATAAAACAAACTCTAGGCTGATGCTCCGTTTCTTCATGCTCTCCCAGATGCCTCCCTATTACAAGATGTGTTTTCACAGCCTACAGGAGAATAAATTGACTTTACTGACAAGGGAACATTATTTACTAAAAGAATTCACATTCTATGAAAGAGATAAAATGTGGGAACATTTGAGCACAGTGTCCATTAACACATTACAACTGTTTAACAGCAAAAGTATGAATGCTGTTTCTTAGAGTTCCACAAGAGTATCAAGTTTACCAAGATCAATACTCTGAACACTAATCCAAGTAAACTACAAATGAACAAGATCCATTCTTCCCTCCCCTCCCCAAATACCTATAATAGGATTTTTCTCCCCAAGACTTCCTTGTTTCCCAAACATTTCTCTCCATTTGTCTCTGTGATTCATTCCCAGTGATCTGACCCCAATTTTCTTACTCTCATCACAGGAATCCTCCTTCCACACACATCCACCTTTATGCTTCCCTCATCTGCTTTCTTTTTTTTAAATTTATTTATTTTTGTATATACATTCAATCACATTGTTTAGCTTACAATGTGAGCATTTCAATATGTGAACATTTCTCCCCAGTCCCGTTGATCAAAATATCTTCAACCAATAACACCACATCTCCTCATCCCGTCAATGCTCTACCTCCATATCCCTTCTCCAAATGTCCTCCGTTAGGCCCCACTCCTCCACATACACCTCATATGACATTCACTCCCATCTCTTGTGTTTGTTCAACCGTCAGTCAATCAGTTTCAGTCACAGAGTGCACACATTCGGTATATGTTAAGTGGGGACATACAATGTCTTTCCTTCATAGCCTGGCTTGCCTCACTCAGCAGTAAATCTTCCATATTCTTCCACTTTCTGTCAAAAGCCAGGGTTTTGTTGGTTTTTATGGCTGAGTAGTATTCCATAGAGTATATGTGCCACAGTTTTTCAGTCCATTCATCCATACGGAGACATTTGGGTTGGAATGTCTAAGATTAAATAAACAAAAAATGGTAAGTGTTGGCGGGGGTGTGGTGAAAGGGGAACTCTTTT
>NW_006159958.1:1312350-1315219 GCF_000334495.1 Tupaia belangeri chinensis
ACTCTATGGAATACTACTCAGCCATAAAAACCAACAAAACCCTGGCTTTTGACAGAAAGTGGAAAAATATGGAAGATTTACTGCTGAGTGAGGCAAGCCAGGCTATGAAGGAGAGACATTGTATGTCCCCACTTAACATATACTGAATGTCTGCACTCTATGACTGAAACTGATTGACTAACGGTTGAACAAACACAAGAAATGGGTATGAATGTCAGATGAGGTGTATGTGGAGGAGTGGGGCCTAATGAAGGACATTTGGAGAAGGGATACGGAGGTAGAGCATTGACAGGATGGGGAAGTATGGTGTTATCAGTGGAAGATATTTTGATCAACGTGACTGGGGAGAAATGTTCACATATTGAAATGATCACCCTGTAAGCTAAATAATGATACCGAATGTATTTAAAAGTGTAAATTAAAAAAATAATAAAATAAAAGGGCATTGATAATCTATTCCATGAAATCCTAGAAGAAAATTTTCCAAGTCTAGAGAGGCACTCAAACATCCAGACCCAAGAAATACAAGCAACTCCAAAATGAATCGATTCAAGAAGATCCTCTCCATGCCACATTATACCTAGATTGACCAAAATGACAAACACAAGATACTAAGGTGGGCAAGAGAGAAACATCAAATCACTTACAAAGGCTATCCCATCAGGCTAACACCAGACCTCTCTTTGGAAACAATGCAAGCAAGGAAAGAATGGGGAAAAATATTCAAAGTGTTAAATGAAAAACAATTTCTACCAAGAATATTATACCAGCAAGATTATCCTTCATATGGGAAAAGAAAATAAACATATTTTCAGATAAACAAAACCTGATAGGATTTACCACACTGGCTCTTCAAGAAATTCTGAAAGGAGTAGTTAGTCAAACAGACAGCAATAAGAGAACAAAAAACAACCAGGAACATGGCTAACTTAATGGTTGGGACAAGTCTGGAAATATCTAAAATAACACTGAATGTAAATGGATTAAACTCTCCAATCAAGAGACACAGACTGGCTGAATGGATTAAAAATCAGAAACCCTCCATCTGCTGCCTATAAGAAACCTATCTCATGGATAAAGACATACACAGACTATAAGTGAAGGGCTGGGGAAAGGTATTCCATGTAACTGGAAACCAAAACGGAGCAGGAGACGCTATACTGATTTCAGACAAAATAGTCAAGACAAAACCCATAAGAAAAGACAAAGAAGGGCATTATATAGTAATAAAAGGGCTAATTCACCAAGAAGATATAACACTTATAAATATCTATGCATCAAACTCAGGAGCACCCAAATACATAATGGAAAGACTGGTAGATCTAAAAGGAGAGACAGACTGTTTCGTGAAGAAAAGAATGTTAGATCTAAAAGGAGAGGTAGACTGCAACACAGTAATTGTTGGGGACCTCAACACTCCACTATCTCCTTTGGACAGATCATCTAGACAAAAAATAAGCAAAGAGATAAAAGATCTAAATGATACCATAAATCAAATGTACTTAACAGACATCTATTGAACCTTCCAACCCAAAAACCACTTTTTTCTCACCCCCATATGGAACCTTTTCAAAGATTGACCACATGATAGGGCTCAAAGCCAGCCTTTACAGATTCAAAGACACAGAAACTATATCCAGCATCTTCTCCAACCATGATGGAATTAAATATGATAATAATTTCAGGAAAAGCCCTTGAAAATATACAAATACATAGAAACTAAATAACCTACTTCTGAATGACTTCATCACTACTGCAAAGATTATGATGGAAATCAAAAGATTTATGGAAACTAATGATAATGAGTACACAAGTTTCCATAATCCATGGGACACTGCAAAAGCAGTCATAAGAGAGAATTTCATAGCAATTAGTGTGCACAAGAAAAAGATGGAAGAGTGGCAAAAGGACAACCTAAACATCATGCCTCAGTGAACTAGTAAAAGAACAACAAAAAAATCCAAAAAATGACAGGAGAAAAGAAATAATAAAGATTGGAGCAGAAATAAATGAAATAGAAAATAAGCAAACTATACAGGAAATAAATGAAAGCAAAAGCTGGTTCTTTGAAAAGATAAACAAGATTGACACACCATTAGCCAGAATAATTAAGAAGAGAGAAAGGAACCAGGTAAGTCAAATCCATAAAGAATCAGGCAACATTACAACAGACATAACAGAAATACAGAGCCTCATTAGAGGATACTATCAGTGACTCTATGCCAACAAAGAAGAAAACCTGGATGAGAGGGACAAATTCCTGGATGCATATAATCTACCAAGATTGGATCAGGAAGACATAGAGAATCTGAATAGACCTATAACAAGCCAGGAGATTGAATCAGTAATTAATAATCTCCCAACAAAGAAAAGTCCAGGCTCTGATAATGTCATTGCCGAATTTTAAAAAACTTTTAAAGAAGAGGTGACCCCCATTCTTCTCACACTGTTTCTAGAGATCCCAAAAGAAGGAATCCTTCCAAATTAATTCTATGAAGTCTCCATTACCCTCATTCCCAAAACAGATAAGGATATGACAAAAAAGTAAAACTACAGGCCTATATCCCTGATGAATATAGATGCAAAAATTCTCAACAAGATACTTGTTAACCATACTCAACAGCACATAAATAGAGTTATTCATCACGACCAGGTTGGCTTTATTTTAGGAATGCAAGGGTGGTTCAACATATGCAAGCCCACAAATGTAATATACCATATAAAAAGAAAGATAAAAAGCATATGATCATTTCAATTGATGCAGAAAAAGCATTCAACAAAATACAATATGCCTTTATGATCAAGACTCTCAGTAAAATTGGCATAAAAGGACCGTTTCTCAGCATAATAAAAGCCATCTATTAAAAAT
>NW_006159958.1:1315284-1315668 GCF_000334495.1 Tupaia belangeri chinensis
CTGATACAAGTTAAGGATTCCTACTTTTTCAGTTCCTATTCAATATAGAACTTGAAGTCCTAGCCAATGTGATCAGACAAGAGAAGGAAGAAAAAGGCATTTCAATAGGAAAATAAGAGCTGAAATGATCTCTATTTGCATATGCCATGACTGTATACATAGAAGACTCAATAGTATCCATGAAAAAACTTCTCAAAGTAATAAATGCATACAGTAAAGTGGTAGGATACAAAGTTAACTTACAAAAATCTATAGCATTTCTATATACAAACAACAAGCAGATAGAGACAGAACTGTAGAATGTAATTCCATTTACCAAAGCCACAAGCAGCATAAAATACTTAAAAATAAAACTAACCAAAGACGTCAAAGACCTCTACTAGG
>NW_006159958.1:1317261-1325598 GCF_000334495.1 Tupaia belangeri chinensis
GTAAGTCAGGCTATGAAAGAGAGAGACTGTATGTCTCCATTTAATATATACTGACTGTCCACACTCTACAGTAGAGACTGAGAGACTGAAGAACATAAAAGTATTTCAATTAAAAATTGAAATGGACACTAGAGACAAAGTGGAAAGGGAGTGTGGGAGGGGAAGAACATAGGAAATTTGAGGAGAAATGGAGAGGTAAGACACTTGTGGGACACAGATAAGGTTTATTATCTGTTGACGAGGCTGTGTATGGTGGTTCAACTAAGCTGGACTGAGGTGTATATCAGGCTGGATAAAGTCTCCTAGAAATCTAAATTATGTATAGCAATTTAATGTATGAATAACAATTAAAAAAAAGTCCACAGGTGAAAAAAAAAAAAAAAAAGAAAGAAAGAAAATCTCAGAATTGAGTGTGATTCAGTACAATATGCTGGCATCAACCAGAAGGGGCTGCTACGTTACAAAACTAATCAGTAGTGGGCTAGCCAGTGCCATGGAGGTTAAGGCCAACTTCATGGTTTGAGTCCTCGACCTGGCAGCTTGAAAAATATGCCAGGCACATGTGCATGCATGTCCAAAAATCCCAAGAAATGCATAGAGGAGAAGGGATTGTGGAGTGGCCAACCTCCCTGGGGGATGATTTCTCATTCGCCCCCACGCCTCCAATAAGCATGCACTCCCTATAACAAACTAAAACAAACAAACAAAAAGAAACTAATCAGTAGTGCCCCCAGAAAAAGACATCCTTCTAGGAAGAACTTCAAATAATACATTTTGTCATACCCCATGTTTAAGCTTAGATATAGTCAGATGTGCAGGAGCATGCTGAATCAGGGGCACTGGTTAACACTTTACAGCATGGTCAGGAACGTGGAAATAATGAAATTTGAATACTGGTGACAAGAAGTTCTGGGAAAGAGAGATGAGGGTAGACCTCTCAGAGTAATTACAAAGCATGAAAACAATTTCGTATCACGTGAATGTTCAGTAAGGGCATTCCCTTCAAAGGAGCTTGCCAAGTCAAGAATCAAGTAGACAAAATAACATGTTCTGCCTTCTTTAGCAGATCAAGGCTTCCTCAATGGGCCCATACACAAAGGTGGCAAAGACAGATACCACGTAAGGGCTCAGCAGAAGGAATGCTCCAAATTATTGATTACCTGTATACTAGCACTCAACCAACAGATACAAAAAACAATTTTGAGACCTGAATTTGTTCCTATTTCCTGGAGAGATCAGTCAGTCACCTAGTAACAAGTTGGTATGGAAAGGGCAGAAACCTATACTCCCTAGAATAAATATGAGGGAGCTTCAAAATTCATGGAAATGAGGATTATGAAACAACAAGGGGCTGGCCCTGTGGGACAGTGGTTAGGAAAGCTGGATCCCACATGGTCAAGCACAATTTAAGTTCCAGCCCCAGCTCGAAAACCATATTAGGGGTATGTATGTGCAAGTCCCAAATCCTAACGGATGGAGAAACAGAGGAGGAATTGCAGTATGACCACCCCCATGGGGGGGTGCTCTCTCCCCCTCCCTCTCTTTCTCTTTGGCAATTAAACAAAAGAAAAGAAGGGACAACCAGTGGTCTGATGGCGAAGGCAGCTGGATTCCACATGGCTGAAGGCACGCTTCAAGTCCCAGATGCTGAAGCTTGAGAAACACACCAGGCATGAATGCATGCCCAAAACCCTCAAAGGAGGGAGAAATGGAGGAGAAGAAAGAGCAACATGTCCTGTGGAGAGTGCGCTTGCTTGCTCTCTCTCTGAGTCTCTCTTCAGCGAACACATATGCCCTCTGGCAAATTTTTTAAAAAGAAAAGGAGAAGAAAAAGAAACACCTAAACACAAATTTCACCTTTTTTTAGACCAAAATAAACTCATTTTTTAATTCTATTTTTACATTAACTTTTTGAACTCCCCTCGTATACATGCTAGGTATGAATTTAATGCCCCTGCCCAGTAGCTTCAGTTGGCACCACTAAGCATAGACTTACGAAATACCACACCATCATGGTAATCATTATAATGATGTATCTGGTCCAAGAACTTACTAATAGCAAAAGAAATGTAATAGGCTCAACCCTTACAATTCGCCCTATTGCCGAGAAGTATGGCTTGACAGAAAAAAGGAACAGCCTACTCAAACTCAGTCACGCTGCCAGCTAAAAAAACAATGGCTCTACCTTACAGCACAAAGTTTATGTGTTGAATCAGTAGCCAAAGTGTATGCTATCATCTCTCCCACAGTCAGCACATACTGACCTGGGAATCGAGGGGTGGATGTAGGAAAGCCCTTCTCTCACTCACTTGTTGCTTTCAGTCTCCATGACTGTGAGCTCTGCTGGATTGGTTCCAAGGCAGGGAAGTTTCCACCAGAGGCTACAATAAGTCCATTAAACTAGAAGGTCATTTTGGAGCCTGAAGAAAGTATCTCTGCTGGCTAGAGTGAGTGATGGTATTCTAAGAAAAAACATGTGTTGCTGCTGAACAGTGCAGATGGGGCAACTAGAACCCAGGAGTCTTGCTGTGTCTAACAGCCAAGGTCAATGGAAACCTCAGCTACCAAGAAAAGGCAGGTTTATTGAGGATTCAGATCTTTCGGGTACCTTATATTCCTAAAAAAAAAAAAAAGTATGAAGCTGTGGTTCAAGTATATTTATAGCATGAGACTACGAATCAAAGGGATTCAGCATACACATTAAAAAAATTAGGACCAGCAGTTAGCGTAATGGCTATGTCACTGGACTCCCACATAGTCAACTGCAGTTCGAGTCCCGGACCCGGTGACTTAAACTCACGCCAGGCACGTGTGTGTGAGGGCCCCAGATCCTGAAAGGAGAATGGAGAAGGGATTGCAGCGTGGCCATCCCCCCTGGGGGGTGCTTTCTCACTTTCTGTATGTCTCTCTCTGTCTGTCTGGTGAGCGCACGCGCCCTATAGCAAAAACCTCTCCAAAAAAAAAAAAAAGAAAATTAAGTTGTCCTTCTGTCTGGAGAAGACAGTGGTAGTTTTATTTATAGTTTAAAATGTGATAGGTAGAAATAGTATTTGGTTACTGAAGTTGAATATTCATATTGTCAGGGATCTCTTTACAGTATACAGATTAACTGGAACACATGATGCAAAAATGTACAGACTTTATCGGTATATATTGGGTCGTCAGGAAAGTCATGACAGATTTTTCTATACAAAAATTCATCATGACTTTCCCGATCACCTGATATATTTTAATTATGATTTGGGGAGATAGAAAAGTTTACAGTATACAGATTAACTGGAACACATGATGCAAAAATGTACAGACTTTATCGGTATATATTGGGTCGTTGTTAATTATGATTTGGGGAGAAAGAAAAGTTTCTAATTTATATGTAGCCAAACTATCAATATTGCCTTTAATGGTTTCTTTCATTGATTCTCTTCTGAGAAAAACTTTCCTTGCCCATATTTAAACATATTAAACGTATTTTCTCCAGCTATTTACGGTTTCTTTCTGGTATATAATTCTCTGATCCATTTGAAATTTACCTTTGTATGGTGAAAGCCAAAAAAAAATAATTTTTCCTACACACTTAACCAATTATCCAGAATAAATACTTCTTCAAAAAATTTTAATTCAAGATCAAAGTAGATTTTCTTATTTTGCTGATTAACATATTAATAACACCACCACAGGAAAGTTTAAAAAAGGAAAAAAAAACATGATTCATGGAGAGGCTCTGACTTTTCTGGCTCACAGCAAACCTATACAATGAACTTACAAGACCATTCTTCCTTATCATTTCTAGAGACACATAGGCTCTTCTTTATCACCTGTCATATTCAATCTTAGTATGGAGCCATTTGGAGAAATAGGTGGCCATTTGGGGCTATCATATCATTTTTATCCGATCCTGACAGCTCAATTTCACTGCCTGTCTCATGCTAGATAGATTCAGAGCTGACACAGAAAATGTGCTGAAATCTAATCCATGAAAGGCTGAAGGTGATGATGGTAAGCAGGAAAAATATCTGCATAACTTAGCAAAGGTTATCGCAGCTCCTGATGTGAGGCTTTGGTTCTCAAGCAGATGGGCAGCTGCATGATTCGCTCAGAACTCCAGCTGCTGGTGGAGTTTCAAGGGATCAGTGAGGAAGGGAGAACGCTTTTCCATATAAACTCATCACAGAGAGTTTTAACATCTCTCTAGCCTGAAGGCTGCCTCTCTTTTGCATATCTTTATATTCAACATTGCATTTTATCTGCACACTAATATAATACCTGGGCTGCAAAGCACAAAGAAACAAATACCAACCACTTCCCATAGTCTATTCTGTCTATCTGTTTCTAAGAATAATTTGCATTAATACATTTAATCTAAGAACTCAAATAACTTGAGCTTTCCCTGCTTTATGGATTCACTTAATCCTCTAAAACTGGTACCTGTTACTAACATTTCTTTTAGCTCTTCCTTTTATTATCATTAGCTGATTTTTTTTATTACAAATGTGAAACATACTTATTATAACAAAACGCTAAAAATCAAAATAAATAGAGATAAAAAATAATCTCCCTATCCTACTCTCCTCATGTAACCAATTTGGTATTACTCTCCTACGCCTGTGTTGTTTCTAATAAATTTTCATACAAATATACGCAAGTAGAGGGTTTGTCATTTTTGGTTGTTTCTTTATAAAAATATCTACATAACAGATATAACTCTTCCCTTTTGTTTTTTAAATTATCTATACCTAATGAACATCCGTCAAGGTAGCAAAATGAATCATTTATATTACATAATGTCATCATTTGTTGAAGAATTATAATACCAATGGATATTATTTGTCTGGGTAGTCATCACTAGAAATAATGCAGCATTGCATATATCCTGAATAGCTCATATTTTTATTTTTGGCAGATAAACACCAAGTGTAGCCCTGTTAGAATGAAAGCAACGGATACTGGTCTGTATTACTTTCCAAAAAGTTGTAGCAATTCACATTTCCATAAGCAATGTTTAAAAATGACCCTAGATTTCCACTTCTGCCAGGCTAGAATCATCTCATTCTTCCAAGGTCCTCCTTCTAACTAAAACTTCCTGGACACAGTACAAAAAGCAAACATCGAAAGAATCAAAGGCAGAAAGGAGAGGCTGAACACCCTAGAGGCTGGAGTATTTGAAGAACAATGTGGCAAAGGGTCTCCTTCATTTCCTTACTGCTTCTCATATAATTCCACCAAGATGCTACAGAAGCCTCCAATGCAGAATCTCCCCAAAAGATCCAAGGAAAGCCTGTTTCTCCTACCCAAAGGACCAGTAGAAAGATAGACTAACATAAGAAATGTTTAGCAATGCCTGCCCTGCTCAGGCAACATACCAATAGGAACCCACCCACAATGCACTCCCTTCTCCCTCCTCTACAGTTTTGGTGGGGTCGATTAGAAAGTTGATGGTTCATCTCATCCCCCACCCCAGAGAAGCAAGTGGCCCACACCAATTTGCCAGTTGGGAGGTAGGGGCAAGTCCAGACAAGGAGTGCGTGTCTGTGCGTTTGCTTGTATATATGTATGTATGTACGTATGTATGCATGCCTGTGTTGCCTGAGTAGGGCAGGCATTGCTAAGACACGGAGCACAGTGTCTCAGTAGTGTGCAGCAGGCCGGGACTCCATGAGAGGCCCAGATTCAACTACTGGTGCAACCTAAAGGCCAGGTGTCGTGGCATGTGCCTAACCCACCAGCTCCAGGAAGCCGAGGCAGTAGGATCATGAGCTGAGGGATGGCCTAGGCAGCACAGCAGAGCGCTAACTAAAAATAACCAGGAGTGGTGATGCACACCTACAGTCCCAGCTGGGAGGCTGAGGCAGAAGAACTGTAACAGGGCAACACCCAGTCTTTATACATACATACATACATACATATATACATATAAAGTTTTTGCCATAGGGCCTGTGCACTCGCCAAACAGAGAGGCAGAGACAATGAAAGGGAGAGTAAGAAATCACTCCCTGGGGAAATGGCCACACCACAATCAATCCCTTCTCCTCCACTCTCTTCCTGGGATCCTGAGCACGCACGCATATGCACCCAGCATGATTTTCAAGCCACCAGGTCTGGAACTCGAACAGTGGTTGACTGTGTGGAAATCCAGTGACATAATCACTGAGTTGGCCCCAACTCAGTCTTTAAAAAAAGAGAAAAAGTGTCAGCTCTGTGGTTGGTGGTAAAGCCAGCCAGATCTCAATTGGTTGACTAAGTGGTTCAAGTCCTGGAACTGGCAACTTGAGAAACACAGAGAGAATGGAGTATTTGAATGGAGTGCATGCATGTCCAAAATCTCAACAAGAGGAAGAGATAGAGGAGAAGGGATAGTAGAATGACAATTCCCTCGGGTGATGCTTTCTTCTACCCCTGTCTGTCTGTCTCTTTCTCTTTTTCCATTTCACTCTCTCTTTCTGGCAAGTGTTCATGCCCTATAGCGAAGAGAGAGAGAGAGAGAGAAAAAATAGCATTTCAGAGACCAGTACGATAATAGTAAAATACTTTACAATCCTATCATTAGAGTCCCAAGAAGAGCAGAAGAGGGAGAATGGAACTGAAAAAATATCCAAAAAAAGAGCTGGACTCCATATGGCCAACTGCAGTTTGAGTCTTAGGCCTGGTGGCTTGAAAATCATGCCATGCACATGTGCATGTGTGCCCCAAATCCCAGGAGAATAGAGGAGAAGGAATCGCGGTGTGGCCATCCCCCCAAAAAGTGATTTCTCATGTTCCCTCTCAGTGTATCTCTCTCTCTCTGTCTCTCCGATGAGTGCACACACTCTATGGCAAAACCCTGAAAAAAGAAATTTAGCAAAAGATACAAACCTACAGATCCAAGCAACTGGGCAAACTCTATAGGATAAACTCAAACCCACACCAAAGATACAATACAATTAAATCTGCTACTCCTAAAGACAAAATATCTTCAAAAAAGCCAGCAAGAAATCACACATTACTTAGAAAGGAACAACAGACTGGAAACCATGGGAACTAGAAGTAACTAAAACATTTTAAAAAACTAAACACACACACACACAAAAGAACTGACAACCATAATATAACCACAGTGAAATACACTTCAGGGATAAAAGGGGGAAAAGACTTCTCAAACAAATGAAAATTAACACTTTTGGGGTTTTTTAAAATATAGCAAACTTATACTTTAAGAATGACTAAAGGTATTTCTTTCATCATAAAGAAAATGATAACAGAAGACTAAGAACACCAAAAAATAAAGAACTTCAGAGTAGATAAAATTAAGGATAAATTTAACAGTATAATCTACTAATGAATTACTTAAATCATATTTGAAGATTAAAGCAATAATTAAAATATCATTTGATGAAGTATTCAATGCATGTAGAAAGCATAATTAAGATCATTATATTTCATATTTATTTATTTTGAGGCTTTTGCCTTAGGGTGCGTGTGCTCGCCGGAGAGAGAGACAGAGACAGAGACAATGAGGAAGAAAGTGAGAAATAACCTCCCAGGGAGTATGGCCATGCGGCAATGCCTTCTCCTCCACTTCTAGGATCTTGGGCATACACACATATGCACCCAGTGTGCTTCAAGCCACCAGGCCCAGGACTTGAACTGTAGTTGGCCATGTGGGAGTCCAACAACATAACCACTACACCATCTAACACACACATATACATATACATATATATGTATATGTATATGTGTATATATACATATATAATTTTTAAGAGGTTTTTGCTATAGTGCGTGTGTGCTCACCAGAAAGACAGAGAGAGACAGAGAGCGAGAAATCACCCCCCCCCCCGGGAGGATGGCCACGCTGCAATCCCTTCTCCTCCATTCTTCTCTCGGGATCCTGGGCACACACACACATGCACCCAGCATGAGTTTAAGCCACTGGGTCTGGGACTCAAACCATGGTCAACCACATGGGGGTCCAGTGACATAGCCATTACACCAACTGCTGGTCCCAAGATAATTATATTTTAAAAGTGAGGAGAGTGAATAGAAATCAAGTTTTTAATTGTCTCTCAAAGTAGAAAAACCTTGAGACTAATAAATTACAAATGTATATTGCAATACTTAGAGCAACCACTAAGGAAGCTAGCAAAATAATACCATAAAAAGTCATAGATAAATAAAGGAATTCTACGGATCAGCAGTTGGCGTAATGGCTATGTCACTGTACTCCTATGTAGTTGACCGTATTCGAGTCCCGGACACGGTGGCTTAAACTCACGTGGGTGTGTGTGCATGCGTGCCCAAGATCCCGAGAGGAGAATGGAGAAGGGATGGCGGCATAGCAATCCCCCCTGGGGAGTGATTTCT
>NW_006159958.1:1325641-1344699 GCF_000334495.1 Tupaia belangeri chinensis
TAAAAAAAACCACAAAAAAAAAAAAAAAAAAAGATAAAGGAATTCTAAATATGATCAAATAACCCACAAGAAGACAACAAAAGAGAATCACAAAAGAACAAAAAATAAAATATCATCCTTCAACCCTAACATACCAATAATTACCTTTAGGTGGTGTGGTGGTTAAGGCACTAGACTCCCACACGGGCAACCACAGTTCAAGTCCCAGACCTGGCAGCTTGCTTTCTCACTTCCCTGTCCCCAGACTTTTGTCTCTGTCTCTCTCTGGTGAGCACATGTGCACTATAGCAAATTTTTATTATAATAATAATAAATATAATTAAATAACTATGTTTTTAATAATAATAACTTTCAAATGTAAAGGCTCCAAATATACCAATTAAGAGACAGAGACTCACAGAGTAGATACAACATTTTGATGCAAAAATATGCTATGTACAAGAAATTCATTTTATATGCAAAGATATATGTTGGTTTAATATAAATAGATACAGGTATAAAATGTATATATCAATTTACAAGAGAGGAAGAGATGGCTATAGTAATAATAGATGACATAAAACTCAGAGCAACAAAAATGATTAAAGATAAAGAGAGATTTACATAATGATAAAATCACCTACACACCAAGAAGACATAATAACTTAAATATGTACATATCAACCAATGGAGACTACAAATATGTAAAGCAAAAAAATGTCTAAATTGAAAAGAGAGGCAAAATTACAATTATAACAGCTAACTTCAATGCCCTAATTTTAGCAATCAATAGATATATTAGAAAGATAAAAGGTAAATTACAGAAGAAACAACACAATGAAACAATAGGCCCTAAGGGACATACAAAGAATAATTTACCCAACAAGCAATAGAACATAAATCTTTCTCAAGTGTCCATGGACAAGACAATTCTCAAAGACAGATCACATACTAAGCCATAAAACAAATCTCAACAAATTGAAAACATACTCCAAGAGAGTATGTTCTCTGACTATAATAAAGTCATACTAGAACTCAGTAACAAAATGACAACCGAAAAAAATCTCTAAACTGAGGAAATTAAATAGTATTACTAAATAAATTGGAAGAAAATGTTTCAAAGGAAAGAGCAAATTTCAAAGTCAAAAACTTTCAAGGACACTGAAAAGATACATCAGCAGGTGCTATGGTAGTTAGTCATGGGATCCCCACATGGCCAACCACGGAACGATCACTTTCAAGTCCAAACCTGGTGGCTTGCTTTCTCACTTTCCCTCTCTCTCTCTCTCTCTCTTTCTGTCTCTGGTGATCACACGTGCTCTATAATAAACTTAAATAATAACAATATATAAAATAAATATACATATATAAAGGATATATAGAAGGCCAGCCAATAGTATGGTGGTGCCTGGATCCCACATGGCTAACTGTACAATTTGAGTCCTGGACCCAGTGGCCTGGAAAACACAGCAGACAGATACGCATGCATGCCCAACATCATGAGGAGAATGGAGGAAGAGAGATTGCACCATGGACATCTCTGGGATGGGGTGGGGAGGCAGGAGGGTGGTCTTGTTCCCTCCCTTCTTCCCTCCTTCCCTTTTTCTTTCTCTCTTCGGCAAGTATACATGACCTCTAGTGAAATTAAAAATATCTATATGTGGAATTGAATAAAAATTTTTAAATAACATCAAGACCTATGTAAAAGCAGCAAAAGTATTGCTGACAGAAAGCTACAGCGCTAAATACTATGAAATGAGATCCTTTATATAGAAACGTTCTTAAATCAATCATCTGTTTCGACTTTGAGACACTACAAAAAGAACAAAGCGAATTAGTATACTAATAGCAGGATTAGAGAAAAGAATGGAGGGAGGGAGAAAGGCAGCAAGCAAGCAACAGACGAATATCTCACATGAACTGAAATGCAAAAATCTTCAGCAAAATATTAGCAAGTCAAAACCAGTCAAGTATTAAAAAAAAAAAAAACTGTTAAAAATAATGAAAAAATTGGAAGGGAAGAGAGATACCAAAAAAAACAGGAGGGGGGGAGAGATAAAGAAAAAGAAAAAAAGGAAAGTCATCCCATGTTCATGAATGAAAGGATACTACCAAAATGTCTCAGGACCAGCAGTTAGCGTAATGGCTATGTTGCTAGACTCCCATGAAGTTGACTGCAGTTCGAGTCCCGGACCCGGTGGCTTAAAACGGGCTGGGGCATGTGTGTGTGTGTGCCCAAGATCCCAAGAGGAGAATGGAGGAGAAGGGATTGCAGCGTGGCCATCCCCACTGCGGGGTGATTTCTCACTTTCTGCCTCTCTGTCTCTCTCTGTCTTTCTGGTGAGTTCATGCACCCTATAGCAAAAACCTCTCAAAAAAAAAAAAAAAAGTCTCTACTACTACAAGCAACCTACTGATGAATTGCAATTCCTTGTCCTAAGACTTCTCATTCAAATGAAGGATGACAGAATTTTACTTAATTTTTATTTTATAGCTTTAAGGTTTTTATCGTGAAAATCTTGATTCCTATTGAAATTAGCATAATTGTTAGTTTTATATTATTATAAAGAGTGATTTCAAAGTAATACAAATGATAAGACTGAGAAAAACACTTGAACATAATTTAAAAATTCTTAATGTTATGGATTTATTAATCCCTACAATTAGCCCAATATTGCTCAAATAGTGTGATATAAAAACACTTCAAATATCTCTTCTCTGTGGACTTATACAACAAACTTGACATATAGGTTGTTTTCTATTTTTAGAAATTTTTACTTTCTGTTTTCCAATTATAAAAAACATTTACATAGCTCTTAAATCGAAACCATAAAAGCAGTGCATTCAGAACATACAGCTCATCTCACCCCTGTACTCCATTCTCTTCTTACTCATATTTGTTCATTTTTTATTCAGTCTATTATTCTTTTTTCTTCCATATCTTTTCACTTTTCACTCCTTTCTTACCCAGAAGGTAGTATACTATGAATATTACTCTGCTCCTTGCTTTTATCAGGATAATAATACATTGTTTTTTCTTTTTTGCCATAGGGTGCATGTGCTCATCAGAGAGAGAGAAAAAGAGAGAGAAAGAGGGAAAGTGAGAGATCACCAGCCAGGGAGGATGGCCACACCATAATCTCTTCTTCTCCATTATCCCCTCAGGATTTGGGGCAAGAACGCCTATGTGCCCAGTATGACTTTCAAGCCACCAGGTCCAGGACTCAAACTGTAGCTGGCCATGTAGCTTTAACAGCCATCCACCTGCTGGCCCAAGGATAACAATATATATTTTAGATAACACCACAGCTGTGTACAGAGACCTTCCTTGTTCCTTTCATGGTACATAACCTCCCATTTTGGCGATTCTTGTCAACAGAATGATAAAGACACCCCTCCCCTGGCTATATTAACCATCTAACCTGTAGTAGTACTACTAGTATCAGTACTACTGTTAAGAGAGTTGGAAGATGTATTTAAAGTCCCAACTCAATTAACCTTAAGATATGTAGGTCATCTAGGTGAGCCTAATTTAATCAGCTGAGACCTGTAAAAGTCATTTTCTCTGACTGAAGGCAAAGACGGAGGTTAAAGATGTTTGAAGCAGAGGAAGATTCAAGACATAAGAAGTAATCTTGCTGCCAGCCAGAAAGAAAGCAGTTATACTATGAACTACCAATGAAGAAGTACAGCCTCAAAAGCTCAGAATGAACTGGAGCCAAAATTCAGCAACAAAATAGGGACTTCAGTCCTATAGCTGCACAGGGAAATGAGCTCTGCCGATCATCAGTGAGCCTGGAAGAGGACCTCAATCCTCATATCAGAATCACAGCCCCAGCCAGCACTATGAACAGAGGATCCAGTGACACCCAGCCCAGACTCCTAACCCATGAAAACTGTCAGGTTAATAGGCGTGGCCATCCCCACTGCGGGGTGATTTCTCACTTTCTGCCTCTCTGTCTCTGTCTTTCTGGTGAGTTCATGCACCCTATAGCAAAAACCTCTCAAAAAAAAAAAAAAAAGTCTCTACTACTACAAGCAACCTACTGATGAATTGCAATTCCTTGTCCTAAGACTTCTCATTCAAATGAAGGATGACAGAATTTTACTTAATTTTTATTTTATAGCTTTAAGGTTTTTATCGTGAAAATCTTGATTCCTATTGAAATTAGCATAATTGTTAGTTTTATATTATTATAAAGAGTGATTTCAAAGTAATACAAATGATAAGACTGAGAAAAACACTTGAACACAATTTAAAAATTCTTAATGTTATGGATTTATTAATCCCTACAATTAGCCCAATATTGCTCAAATAGTGTGATATAAAAACACTTCAAATATCTCTTCTCTGTGGACTTATACAACAAACTTGACATATAGGTTGTTTTCTATTTTTAGAAATTTTTACTTTCTGTTTTCCAATTATAAAAAACATTTACATAGCTCTTAAATCGAAACCATAAAAGCAGTGCATTCAGAACATACAGCTCATCTCACCCCTGTACTCCATTCTCTTCTTACTCATATTTGTTCATTTTTTATTCAGTCTATTATTCTTTTTTCTTCCATATCTTTTCACTTTTCACTCCTTTCTTACCCAGAAGGTAGTATACTATGAATATTACTCTGCTCCTTGCTTTTATCAGGATAATAATACATTGTTTTTTCTTTTTTGCCATAGGGTGCATGTGCTCATCAGAGAGAGAGAAAAAGAGAGAGAAAGAGGGAAAGTGAGAGATCACCAGCCAGGGAGGATGGCCACACCATAATCTCTTCTTCTCCATTATCCCCTCAGGATTTGGGGCAAGAACGCCTATGTGCCCAGTATGACTTTCAAGCCACCAGGTCCAGGACTCAAACTGTAGCTGGCCATGTAGCTTTAACAGCCATCCACCTGCTGGCCCAAGGATAACAATATATATTTTAGATAACACCACAGCTGTGTACAGAGACCTTCCTTGTTCCTTTCATGGTACATAACCTCCCATTTTGGCGATTCTTGTCAACAGAATGATAAAGACACCCCTCCCCTGGCTATATTAACCATCTAACCTGTAGTAGTACTACTAGTATCAGTACTACTGTTAAGAGAGTTGGAAGATGTATTTAAAGTCCCAACTCAATTAACCTTAAGATATGTAGGTCATCTAGGTGAGCCTAATTTAATCAGCTGAGACCTGTAAAAGTCATTTTCTCTGACTGAAGGCAAAGACGGAGGTTAAAGATGTTTGAAGCAGAGGAAGATTCAAGACATAAGAAGTAATCTTGCTGCCAGCCAGAAAGAAAGCAGTTATACTATGAACTACCAATGAAGAAGTACAGCCTCAAAAGCTCAGAATGAACTGGAGCCAAAATTCAGCAACAAAATAGGGACTTCAGTCCTATAGCTGCACAGGGAAATGAGCTCTGCCGATCATCAGTGAGCCTGGAAGAGGACCTCAATCCTCATATCAGAATCACAGCCCCAGCCAGCACTATGAACAGAGGATCCAGTGACACCCAGCCCAGACTCCTAACCCATGAAAACTGTCAGGTTAATAGATGGCCATTGTCATAAACTATTTTGTTTGTGGTAATTTGCAATGGCAGGAATGGAAAATTAAGCAAGAATCATTAGAATTCTCCAGCCAGTGTCTCCCTGATGGATATGAAGGTAATTTATGGTATTTAGCAATAACAAATAATGCCTCTTCACCGACAACATGTGGCATGGTGGTTAAGGCACTGGACTCCCCCATGGCTGAGTCCTGGACCTGGCAGCTTGAAAACCATGCCAGGCACCTGTGCAGGAGGGCCCAAAATCCCAAGAGGAGAATGGAAAAGACTGCAGCATGGCCATCCCCCCAGGGATGTCCAGCTTCACTCTCCCTCTCTCTGTCTCTCTCTGATGAGCGCATATGCCCTATGGCAAAAATAAATAAATAAAAATAACACTTCATGTGTCATTTCACTTCTTTGCTAATACATCTTTGAACACAATATCCTAGAAGTGAGATGGCTGTGTCAGAGGGTCAATAAATAAGTAGCTTGTCTAGATACTGCCTTGTCATCACAGGAATTACAATATTTGGATCCCCACCAACAATGTGTAAGATTCCCTACCAGTTTTTTCAGTCTCACCAAGAGAATACATTGTAAAGCACTGCCTATTTTTAAGTGAGACGTGTTACATCAGTGTAGTTTTAATTTGCATTTCCCTTATAATGAAGAATATTTGCATTCACTCGTAGGTTTAAGAGTCATCTGCATTTCTTTTTCCATGAATTGACTGTTCATGACTGTTACCTCCGTTTCTGTGAGTTTTAGTTTCTGTGATTCTGTGCTCCATGTCAGAGACTTCCCTCAAATACCTGGTGATTCTTGGTTGTCCATCAGATGGCTCCCAACTCAGAGTAATTTAATTTATACTTTTTTGACATTATAATGGCTTTATCAGGATATAACCCCATCGTAAGTCAACTGAACTTACAAGTTTTTGACTTTACAATGGGCTTATCAGGATATTAAACGTATTTCTGACTTACATTTTCAACTTACAATGGGTTTATCAGCACATGACTCCATGGTAACGTCGAGGGGCATCTGTATTTTTAAATGAACCACTGGTATGTGGTGAGAAGCTCATGCGTAGGATAGGCCTTATGATGGATGGCTCCACTGCTGGGACAAGTTTTCACTGGCTGCAGTAGGGGACACCAAACATCAGTCCCTATGGGGCTTTTATCAGGAATTAGTCAGCTTTTCTAACAGGACTCTCCAAACTCTGGCCAGTAAATAAGGCAGGCTACCAACAATCTGCAAGTGAAGTGCAAGAAGGGGGTCAAGGCCCTCACCCTTCAGAATGAGCTGACTTTCATTTGATCGTCTGATTTTCCACAAGGCACCCATGCCCCTCTTGACAGTGTCTGGAACTCACACATCTGCACCCTTTCTAGCTCACACTATATAAAATACATTTCAAGTCTCCTGTTTCAGTGAAAGAGAGGGAGTTCCCTGGATGTTTGGGGGTAGGGGATGATCAAATCTACATGCCTACTTCCCATCATCTTCTTATCTTGAAGCTGGTGTCTCCCTCTCACCACTGCCTTCAGAGGCACCTGATATTAACGATTCCCAACCACTCCAGTAACCAAGTCTCAAAATGGCCTTTCCTCTTACAGACAAGCGATCTCAGCCATGTCCATTCTGATAAATTAGTGAACATTGATCTGTCAGCTTTCCAGGTTCCAAAACACAAAGAAAAGGCAGCAGCGTTCATTTGCTGTAGTCATCTTGCCTTTTGCCTTTACCCTTGCCCTTGCTGCGGTTGTCCTTATTCGAGAACAGGATCCTAGAGAGCATGTGCAACCAGAAGGTGGACGCTATGATAGCCTTTCTTCCTTTTGGAAATCCGTGGCACTCTGCAAGTGAGGTCTCCTGGACTTACGCTCCATCCTTTGTATTGTTTTCACATGAATTTCCCGTGTCCTTCTCATCAGCTTTGTACAGTTCAACATGTTCTTTCATACTGCCTTTCAAAGCACCAATGCCATCCCTCGCAGAGGTCATTCTCTCTGAGTTCTGTACACTTCCAAAAAACTGCCCATCTATAAGTCTTCATTATGTGCTCGTTAAAAGTCTTTTCTGCCTCTTCCATTAGTTCTGCCTCAATAAGATCCACCTGGTCTTTCTGTTCTGTGTCCCCCTAAATGGACCAGGGCAAATCTCTACCACTCATGACTTCTTCACCTACTCAACAGCTGAGCAAGACAGGTGTGCAAAGCAGGTGGGAAGAATAGTTCTTCTCTTCATGAGCTGTAAGATGGGATGGTCTTCCCATACAGACTGGAGCAGATTGGCCCACCAACCGTTTCAGTCCAGCTTCAGATCTCCTGGGAACAGGACTGTGGGCCCCAACCACAGGATGCAAAAAACACCTGCATTTTGGATGCAACAAAAGCCTTGAGGTCTAATATTCACCCCAAATTTAGAGGCCCCCAAAGAGGGGGGTCTCTCTGATACATGGAGCCTGCCTGTATCTCTCCCACAAGACTAAGCTCAACTGCCCGGCCCCCTCTCTGCACTTACCCTGCTCCTTGTGTTGCTCCAGGGAGTGAGCAGTGTGGACATCAGGATTAGGGACATGCCTTCAGGCCACCTTCTTCCCGCCCACTGAGAAAGTTCTTAAATACTCATTCAAAAACGCGGAAGTCACAGCAATCCATAGGAATTGGAGGACCACTTGTGTCATGCCCAGGTTCTGAAGGTCTAAGTGGTTTAGCTCCCTGCAGTTAGAGTTTCTAGAGGTGGGGTTACAGGGAGTATTTTAGGCAGGGTGATCAGAATGGCACTCAGAGGAAGTAGCCTTTGAACAGAGAGATCTGAAGACCTAAGAAACGAGTCATGCAAATGTCAAGGGTAGAGATCAGGGGCACAGGGAATAGCACCTGAGAAAAGCCTTGACGTGAGTTCAGTAGGTTCTGTGTGCTCAAAAGGTAACAAGAGGGGCGGGCAGGTGGTGTGGTGGTTAGGGACACTGGATTTCCTCATGGTTGACAGCGGTTCAAGTCCCAGACCTGGCTGCTTGCTTTCTCACTTTCTCTCTCTCACTCTCTCTCTCTCTCTCTTCTCTATGTGTCCCTTTCTGGTCAAATAAATAAATAAATAAAGTTAAATAAAATAATCCTTAAAAACAAAAAAAAGGCAATAAGAAAAACTATGTCTGGAATAGTGAGCACAAAGACGATCAGGGTCAAGAGGTTGGCAGTGAATAGATAAGGTAGGGCAAAGGAGGTCAGGAAGAAGACGAGGGTGTTATGTGAGCATGGCTGAAGTTACTGGAAGAGCCTAAGCAGGGAAGAAACTAAGATCATCATGGCATATAAATACTCTGGGGCTATCAGGGAACCAGACTGCACGGGCAAGAAATAATGTAAGAACATCTGTTGAAAAACTGTAGTAGTTGTTCTTGCGAAAAATTACAGTAGACGCAAGGACAGATCCAAAGCAGCAAAGCCCTAGGATTAGGGTTAGGAATTTTAAAAGAGAAAAAAGCAGCGAAGCCCATGGTGAAGCCATTAAAAAGAAATTGATAATAGACTTCTTGGCTGGCCCCGAAGTCTAGTGGTTAGGGAGCCACCTTACACATTGCCAATGGCAGATCTAGTCTCAGCCTAAAAGACATGCCAGGCACATGAGCATGCGTGCTCTAGGTCCCAATAGGACGGGTAAGTGGAGAAGGAGAAGAGATGGTGGCATGACCATGCCCCACTGGGGGATGCTTTCTCCCTTTCTCTGACAATTAAAACAAACAAAAAAAAAAAACAAAAAAAAAAAAAGGAAAAGAAAAAATTATTCTCTGGCCATAATGATCTAAAATTCAGTCTTCCATCTAAAACAGCCAATAAAGAGACAATGTATATGGAACACCAGTTTCCGAGGTACTGGGTGCAAAACAATGAAGGACAGTAATCCCAGAGAAATGAGAAACAAATGAGGCTTCTTAGCAATTTCCAGATACCTTTGAATTGGAAAGAATTATCTGCAATGCAATGAGATGCTAAAAGGTAAATATCATGAAAAAATCTAACAGAATCCCATAAATACATTCCAATAGACAAATATATATGATTAAAATCATACGCTCATGAACTCATATTTTTTTAAAGAATTATTTTATTTAACTTTACTTATTTTTTGGGATCATGCTCACTTGAAAGAGTGGCATATTCAAATTTCTTTTTCAAAACAGTTTTTTTTTTTTTTTTGAGAGGTTTTTGCTATAGGGCATGTGTGCTCGCCAGAAAGACAGAGAGAGACAGAGGGACAGAAAGTGAGAAATCAACCCCCAGGGGGAATGGCCATCCCTTCTCCTCCATTCTCCTCTCAGGATCTTAGGCACACACGCACACGTGCCCTGTGTGAGTTTTAGCCACCGGGTCTGGGGCTTGAACTGCGGTTGACTACATGGGAGTTCAGTGACATAGCCATTACGCTAACTGCTGGTCCCAGTTATTTATTTTTTTAATTTGACCAGACAGGGACAGAGTGAGAGTGAGAGTGACAGTGAGAGTAAGAGAGGAAGTAAGAGAGGGAGAGGGAGAAGGAGAGGGAGAGAGAGAGAGAGAGAGAGAGAGAGAGAGAGAAAGAGAAAGTCACCAGATCCAGGACCTGAACCACAGTCGGCCATTGTGGGAGTCCTGCGCACTTAACCACCGTGCCACCTGCTGGCCCTGTCATACTTGTATTTTAAACTACCTACATAAGACATTTTTAAAGATAAAACAAATAAAATCACATTAGAAATCAGTGTAGCAGATAAACATTTGCAATTGATTTGATGATGCAGATACTAAGTCTGAGCCAATTAAGAAGGTTAACTCCCTTACCGCCAAAAGAATTTCCTTCTTCTCATTAGTAGGCCTGTATTACAAAAATAACAGTACTCAATTGGCAGTTTTTTTCCCCTAACTTGCGAGACGGTATAGGCACCCATTGGATAGAGATGGGGGGTAGTGAGAAAATACTCCCCATGGAGAATGGTCATGACACAAGCCCTTCTCCATTTCTCCATCCTGTTAGATGTGGGGCACAGATACACAAGTACCTAGTGTGTTTCTCAAGCTACCGGGTCCAAGACTCGAACGGCACCGCTGGCCCTGTAGGATCCAACCACCTTAATCACGCCACAAACCGGCTCATTACTGGTACTTTCACTTGTATCAATAAAAAATATGTAAAATATATTTCCTCTTTTGCTGTGTGTCATCCCCAATTTTGCCTCTCTGCCCAGCCCACACATAAAATATTTATTCTCTGGCTGCTTATAAGGAAAAGTTCGCCGATCCTAATCTAAACAGCCCTTAGTCCAGGCTTTGCTGAGTATTCTAGAACAAGTCTAGGAATAGACATTAACCCAGCTTTTCAGAGACCCTCTGGGCATCAATGGAGCACAGAACAGACCATTCAGAAGGAAATAATGAGAAAGCATCAGAGTGTGAAGGGAACTAGAGGACCATCCAGGGCACAACTCCTTTCAAGGGAAGCAACTGAAACCCAAAAAGTGAGAAATCTTCCCTCCTAGGCCCAGCCTCTAAACTCCTCCTCCCTGGTCTACTCTTCCTCCTCCTACTTCAACAAGCTGCTCTTCCCTGGCCTTCAGCTACTCATTCCAGAATCTCCCAATAATAAAAAATATATTCCAGACTACCAATGCACAAAAGACTCCCAAGGGTACACACCAGAACCAAATTTAACACCCTGCCTCGGGCTGCCCTCAAGTCTAGGAAACGCCAGGCATCTCCCACCTCGCTTCAGTTTCGAAAACCATCTCTGGATCCTCAATGCGTCCAAGCTGAGACTATCAGTGAAATATCAAACTCTTGAAAATATGTAGAAAAAAAATCTCAATACCAGGTACATAAAGGCCAAGAAATACACTATTAAATGTATACTGATTTTTTTTTTTTTTTAAAGAGGGGGGCAGCAGGTAGTGTGGTGGTTAAGGTGCTGGACTTCCACATGACCGACCGCAGTTCAAGCCCCAGATCCAGGAGCTTAAAAATCAGACCAGGCACATGTGCATGTGTCCCCAATATCCTGAAAGGAGAATGGAGGATGGGAAATTATACTGTGACCATATTTGACCCCCAACCCACCCCCTTCTTCCCCCCGCAGGGTGATTTCTCACTTTCTCTGTCTCTGGCAAAGGCGCAGACCCTAGGGCCAAAACCTGAAGAAAAATAAAAGAGAAAAGAAAAAAAACAGGCCGCTAATAAAAGGGGTACCAAACTGAATTTACTGGTAGAAAATACCAGAAAAAAAAATCTTACCTTGCTTGGCAGCAGAGCAGCAGCATCTCGCGGTTATGAATCAAAACATACAGAAGAACCAGGAAGGCTTTTGCTCTAGTGGAAGTTGAAGGGCTGTCAAGTAAACGGATAATTGTGGAGACAAAATCCTGTGGAAGACATTTTTAAAGTTTTTCTGAGAAAATGAGAAAAATAAATGGGGCTGTCCCAACTCTCTGAGTAAATAAATTCTAATCAACAAACAGCAGGAAGTAAAATAATATCTATTATTTTTGCTTCTTTTTTTGAGAGATTTTTGCTATAGGATGCGTGCACTAGAAAGATAGAAAGACAGAGAGAGACAGAGAGACAGAAAGCAAGAAATCACCCCCCAGGGGGGGATGGCCACACTGCAGTCACTTCTCCTCTATTCTCTCAGGATTTGGGCACACATGCACATGCGCCCTTTATGAATTTTAAGCCACCAGGTCTGGGACTCGAACCATGGTTGAGTATATGGTAGTCCAGTGACAAAAGCATTACTCCATCTGCAGGTCCCTATTTTTGCAGTCTTAGTTTGTGCCAGAGCCATGGATAGTTTTTAATATGTATTATAGCATTTAAGCCTAAAAATTGGTTTCAAAAAGTGCACAATAGGACCAGCAGTTGGTGTAATGGCTATGTCACTGAACTCCCATGTAGTCGACCACGGTTCGAGTCCCAGACCTGGTGGCTTAAATTCATGCTGGGTACATGTGAATGCATGCCCAAGATCCCAAGAGGAGGATGGAGGAGAAGGAACTGCAGCATAGCCATTCCCCCGGGGGGTGGTTTCTTGCTTTCTGTCTGTCTTTCTGGACGCCCCCAAAAAAAAAAAAAAAAAAAAAAAAACCTCTCAAAAAAAAAAAAAGAAAAAAAATGAAGTGCACAATATTTTTAAAAAGGAGAAAAATTCATCTTGAGAAGTTAAGCAATTTGCTCAAACTTACAAAGTTGATTTCAAATCTATACCAGTCAAGTAACAAAGCCTGCCTCTTGGTTCAATCACCCAAACAGAAGTGGAGTGATAAATAAATCAACTGGCAGTAACAGCTGATGAATCTCCGAGCAGACTTCCATAGATAGAGATGAGATCTCGAATTCATGCAACTGATATATTAAGTGAAAGCAATACCCAAAGCATGACACAAACAAAAGATCTATCAACCTAAAATATTCATAATTAAATCAAACGCATAATACAACACAAAGGAATGAGTGTTGACAAGTAAGAACATTATTTTCACTATTTTTTAGAAATTTTGCCAGAGGGTACATACACCCACAAAAGAGAGACAGAAGGGGGGACTGAGAAAGCACTTCTCGGCTCCCATGAGAATGGTCATGCCACAATCTCTCTGCATCCATCCCTCCCTCCTTTTCAGATTTTGGGCATACACGCATGCTCCTCTCTCAGGATTTTTGGGCACACAAGCCCAGCATGTTTCTCAAGACCTCAGATCCAGGACTCAAACCTCACCGTTGGTCATATGGGATCCAGTTACCTTAACCTCCACCTCACTTGCTGGCCCTATTTCCACTTTTAACACACAGGCTCTATATCATTTCAGGTATCCTATCAATATTCAAATAAGAAGTGTACATGCATGCACACAGGCACACTTAATGAATGTAAGTACCCAAATACATACTGAGTCGTCAGAAAAGTCATGACACGTGTTTTTCTACGCAAAAATGTGTCATGACTTTTCAGACAAGCCAACAGAATCATTTTGTTAGCAAGATGCTACAGAAAGCAGGAATACGGGTTTTCAGGAGTCCTTAACAGAGGCAAGCACCTAGCAGCAACATTTAGTATACAAGACAGACTTAAGAAACTTGTTTTTTATTGGTTGGTTGGTTGGCTGGTTGGTTGGTTGGTTGGGTTGTTTGTTTTATTTTTGCATCTGTTCTTTGGGGCACACCATGCTATTTTTAAACTGGGTGATATATTTCAGCTAGGAAAAACTTACACTCATGAATATGCTCCTATTTAAGGATATATATATATAAGCATCAGCCTCACCTAGTTCCTGAACCAAACTGTCAAAGCCAAACCATCACTTGGCCTGAAACAGACTCCATGTTGAGGTTCTTGAGTAGGTATTTCCATCACCTACACGAAGGCTAGACCCACATGGCTGACGACAGTTTAAGTCCCAGTCCTTGAGGCATGAGCCTCATTTAGGGGTGCTTTCTCCCTTTCCTTCCGCCGTTCTCTGTCTCTCTCTGGTGAATGCACACACCCTCTGACAATTAATTTCAAAAAAAAGTCCATTTCTCCAAAATCTATTCCTAATTCTAGTTTTTATTCTATCCTCAAAGTACTACAATCACAAATCACACCAACACATCTCCAAGACATAGACACATACATAATAGCATGCCATTCCAATTTCTACTAGCCATAGACTGAAGAACTGTTCCAGATTGTAGAAGACTACAGAGACATAACTGAGTACAACCCGAGACCTGGGAGTTTTGTTTCCCAGGAAGGACATTACTGGAAACACTGGCAAAATCTAAATGCGGCCTGTAGATTTGTTAACAACTGATCAATGTTAACTTCTTGAATTGAAATCAATCACTTGTTTTTGAGGAATATTCATGGAAGTGATTAGAGGCAAAAGCACATCAGCATCAGTCAAGAACAAAGTCAAAGGGTCAGAAAATATATACATACATTAAGAGATAAAGACACACAGTGAGAGGAATGATAGAGTAGAACCTTAACATTTGGTGAGTGTGGGTAAAGAGTACTGCAACCCTTTGTACAACACATCAGATTAAACTAAGTACCCACTCTAACATGACACTCCTATGATAAAATGCATCAATCTTATAGCCAAACTCAGAAACTGAGCACCTTCCTCGACTTGTCCTCCCTCCTTCCCATGTCTAATTAATCCCCCAAGTTCTGTGAGAATGAAACCCCGACTAGCGCTGTCTTATTTAGGGACATCATATCTTTCCTGAATTCCTACAAGGTTTTATCTAATCTTTCTATCTATTCTATAGCACCAAATATGAAAATGTTACTAACCTATGAAATATTCTCAATAATTAGCACAACTATTACAACCACTGAGATGAAGACAAAACTTCTCGTGGCATATGAAGTGCTTCATAATCTGGCTTTTTTTTCTTTCTTTCTTTTTTTGTAAGGTTTTTGCCATAGGGTATGTGTTCCCCAGAGAGAGGGAAAGTAAGCAATCACTACCCAAAGGGGATAGCACACTGCAATTCCTTCTCCTCCATTCTCCTTTGGGGATTTTGGGCACACACCCACACATACCCAGCATGATTTTTTATTTTTTATTTTTTTAAGAGAAGTTTTTTTTTTTTTATCTATAGAGTACATGCATTTGCCAGAGGGACAGAAATTGGGAAATCACCCCCTGGGCAGATGGCCACCCCACAATCCCTCCTCCTCCATTCTCCTCTTTGGATCTTGGACATGCACGCACACACATGCACTAGAGTTTTTTTTTTTTTATCTATAGAGTACATGCATTTGCCAGAGGGACAGAAATTGGGAAATCACCCCCTGGGCAGATGGGCACCCCACAATCCCTCCTCCTCCCTTCTTCTCTTTGGAAAAAATGCACGCACACACATGGCCTAGAGTTTTTTTTTTTTTTTTTTGGAGAGGTTTTTGCTATAGGGTACATGTGCTCGCTAGACAGATAGAGACAGAAAGCGAGAAATCACTCCCCAGAGGGGATGGCCACACCGCAATCCCTTCTTCGTTCTCCTCTCAAAATCTTGGGCACACACGCACATGCACCTAGCGTGAGTTTTAAGCCACTGGGTCCGGGATGCGAACCGCAGTTGACTACATGGGAGTCCAGCGACATAGCCATTATACTAACTGCTGGTCCCTCACACGCACTGGAGTTTGAAGTGGCCAAGTCCAGAACTCAAACCACAGTCAACTACATGGGAATCCAGCAATGTAACCATTACG
This sequence comes from Tupaia belangeri chinensis, assembly GCF_000334495.1. Classification (NCBI taxonomy): domain Eukaryota; kingdom Metazoa; phylum Chordata; class Mammalia; order Scandentia; family Tupaiidae; genus Tupaia; species Tupaia belangeri. The sequence goes on from NW_006159958.1 coordinate 1,341,398, forward strand.
CGATCCACCCAGCATGATTTTTTAAGTTGCAGGGTCCAGTCCTCGAACTGAAGTTGGCCATGTGGGAGTTCAGCACCTTAACCACCATATCACCTACTGGGCCCCATGATCTGATTTTTTATCATCTTTCCAAAATCACTTATCATATCATCATTCCTCTATATACCCTCAACACTCACCATGAGGAAATAAACCAAGAAAGATGAGAATATTGGATGTAAGAAGGAAATAAAGAGAAGCCAAGGGTGATCCCAAATTAACAGCTTTAACCAGGGGAAGCCTAGTCATGTCAGAGCTGGTCAGAGACTCGAGGAGAGATCTCGTTAAGAAAAAAAAAAAAAAGCTGACAGAACACCTGATACATCTCTAAAAGAAAAAAAAAAAAACCCTAATATGGAAAGGCAAAGAAACTACAGTAGATAAGACAACTAGAGGAAGTATTGAAGAATTATAAAATAATGTTAAAGATTTAAAAAGTGATGAAAACCAAGTGTTACTGATAAAATTATAGACATACAAAGCAAGCAAAAAAATAGAGACCTTAGAAATACAGTCAACTAGTTTATGACAAAGGTAAAAAAAAAATATTTTGGAAAGACAAAAGTCTTTTCAACAAATGATGCTGGAACATCTAAATATCCATATACAAAAATACATATATAAATAACTTTAATTCCTACCTTGTGCCATATGCAAAATTAACCCAAATGGATTAAATAATTAAATGTAAAGTATAAAATTACAACACTCTTAAACAGAGGAGAAAAATTTTCATGAACTTAAGTTGAGAAGCATTCTTAGACATGATACTAAAGGTATAATCCATAAAAGAAAAATAATCAATGGGAAAAATGGCTCATTGGGGGCCCAGCTTGTGGCGTGGGGTTTAAAGTGGCTGGGTCCCACATGACGGACTGCGTAGTTTGAGTTTCAGGCCTGGTGGCTTGAAAATCACGTGTGTGCCTGCCTAAAATCTAAAGAGGAGACCGGAGAAGGGGGTGCAGTATGGCCATCCCCCATTAGGAGGTGCTTTCTCACTTGCCCTCTCTTTGTCTCTCTGCCTTTGTCTTCTCCAGTGAGTGCATGCGCCCCCTAGCAAAACTAAAATAAATAAATAAATAAATAAACTAACTGGTTGAAATGAAAGTTCTCCTCCACGAAGCATACTGTAAGAAAAGTCAACCTATATAGTAGAAGAAAATATATGTATCCAGAATATATGAAGAACACTCAAAACTCAATATTAAGAAAAAAAATTTATAAATGGACAAAATGTATAAACAGTCATTTCACCAAAGAAGATATATATTGGGTCATTGGAAAAGTCATGACATATTTTCTCATATTTTTCTAAGCAAAAATGGATCATGATTTTTCCAACAACCCAGCACATATCAAATGAATATGTGGAAGGACACTCAGTATTATAATCATTATAGTAATGGAAATTAAGAGCACAATGAGATATCACTGTACACTTATGAGAATGACTAACATTAAAGAAAAGTGAGTATGCAGAGCAACTAGAATTTTTCGTATATTGTTGGTGGGAATGCAAAATGGTACCGATACTCTGGAAAACAGCTTGGCAGTTTCATAAAAGTGCTAAATACATAACTACCATTTATGCTTCAGTCAACCCACTCCTAATTATTTATTCTAATAAAATGAAAACTTATGTTTACAGAAAAACTACCATACAAAAGTTGACAACAACATTTACTCGTAATAATCAAAAGCCAGGAAAAAATCCACATGTCTTTTAATGGGTACACAGATAAACTGTGGTACATCTATGTCATGGACTACTACTCAGCACTAATGAAGGAGTGATACACACAACAACAGGGATGAATATCAACTGTATTACGTTAAGTGGAAGAAACCAGTCTGAAAAGATCATGTACAAGTGACCCATCATATGACATATGGGAAATGTAAAGGCAGAGAAGATATCAATGATTGTCAGGGACCGAGGTAGAAGGCAGTTTGCCTAAAGGGAGCAGCATAATTATAATAACATGAGGAAGACACTGGAATTGTTTTATATGCTTCTTGTACTAATAATGACATGCATCTATGTTTCTGTTAATCCTCTAGTATTTCACACACACACACACACACACACACACAAATAGTGAACTGCATTGTATATAAACCTGAAAAGCAACAGTAGAAAGTATTACATATATATACTAATTATCAGGCAAATTCAAGCAAAAAACAAAGCAAGAGTGTGCTTCTGGTATATAAGAAATTACATAATTCTATCTGATAGACAATGTAGAATTTAGGCCAAAAATTAGTAAACAAGACAAAGAGCACTTAATATGCTAAAAACTATCTTTCACAATGTACTTAACAGCAATAAACACAGCAAAGAATGCTATGGCCTTAAATAGCATAGCAACCACTTTCGTTTTCAAAAATGAAAACTATAAGAGATTCAAGCAGCAATAGAATATTTTATTACACCACTCTCAGTCTAAGACTGTTAAAAGAACAAAAATAAGTAAGCGTACAGCAAGATTAGATGTTATGACTATATAAAACCTTTACACTCAAATAACAGAAAGTATACCTTTTCTCAACCTAACATGAAATGTTTAAGTTGACTAAAACATGCCTTAATATAGTTCATAAAGTGGAAAACAATAATTTTTGTAATCGCAATGAGATAGAAATAGAAAACTTTTCAGGATCAGCAGATGACACAATGGTTACATCACTGAACTCCCACATAGTCAACTGTGGTTCAAGTCCCAGAACCAGCACACCAGGCACATGTGCGTGCGTGCCCAAAATCCCAAGAGGAGAACAGAGGAGAAAGGATTGTGACATGGTCATCCTCTTTGAGGAGTGACTTCTCACTTTCTGTCTCTCTGTTTCTCTGTCTCTCCACTGAGCACATTCCCCCTGTAGCAAAAAAATAAATAAATAAATAAAATAAAATAAAATAAAAACCTCTCTACAAAAAAAAAAAAAAAGGAAAGGAAAGGAAAAGTACAAGCATAAATTATCAGAAACTATAGCATACAGGGACCAGCAGTTAACGTAATGGCTATGTCGCTGGACTCTCACGTAGTTGACCGCGGTTCACATCCTCAACCTGGTGGCTTAAACTCACGCTGGACACGTGTGTGTGCGCGCCCAAGATCCCGAGAGGAGAATGGAGGAGAAGGAACTGCGGCGTGGCCATCCCCCCTGGGGAGTGATTTCTCACTTTCTGTCTGTCTGTCTCTGTCTGTCTGGCGATCGCACGCGCCCTATAGCAAAAACCTCTCCAAATAAAGAAAAAAAAA
>NW_006159958.1:1344715-1349333 GCF_000334495.1 Tupaia belangeri chinensis
AATGGAGGAGAAGGGATTGCGGCGTGACTATCCCCCTGGGGGGTGATTTCTCGCTTTCTGTCTCTATGTCTCTCTCTGTCTGGCGAGCGCACGCGCCCTACAGTGAAAATCTCTCAAAAATAAATAAATAAATAAATAAATAAATAAATAAAATAGCAAGAAACTAAGAAATCTTTAAAGTTATAATTTTTTTAAAAAAATGCAACCTAACAATTAAGTTAACTACTGTTTGAAAATATAATATATTTATATATTTAAATATATTTTAGTGAGGTTTAGATTAAAAATAAACATTTATGAATCTAGCACTTACAAATTCAAGTCCCAAATCATGCTGTACATACAATTTGGGCTTTCTCTTTCTTTATACAATACCTGGTAGAGTGGGACCAGCAGATGGCATCATGGTTACATTGCTGGACCTCCATGTAGTCAACTGTGGCTGGAGTCCTGGACCCAGCGCCTTAAAATTCACACTGGGCATGTATTCATGTGAGCCCAAAATCCCTAAAGGAGAATGGAGGAGAAGGGACTGTGGTGTGGCCATTCCCCGCCCAGCCCTCCGGGGATTTCCTGCTTTCTGTCTCTCTCTGTCTCTCCAGCAAACACACACACGTGATAGCAAAAATCTCTCTAAAAAGAAAGACAGAGAGAGAGAGAGACAAAGAAAGGAGGTCAAGTGACTAGGTAAAAATGTCATACCACTATAATATGTAATGAAAAAAAAGAAATCGTTGATAACTGGAAATAAAAACATAAACCATTTTAAGGGGGAAAAAAGCTTAAAAGAGAAATGTAGGGGTTACACACACACACACACACCAAAAAAAACTAAGGTATTTATTGAGTGATAACAGAGCACTTGAGTAAATAGAATGGCAGCATAAAGAACTTGAGCTATGCAGTCAGGAAAACCTGAGTACAAATCCCTTGTCAAAATAACCTCCGTGATTCAGTTCTCTCCACTTTAAAATAAAGTGGAGAGAATTACAGTAACACATAAGATAGGCTTCACTGAAGGCTTTTGTCCAAATAGATACTCAGAAAACATCATCAATCATAAAGCAGAAAGAAGTACTCTTTTGAAAATTTTTATGGAAAAGACAAAACAAGAGAAGGAGGAAAACAAATACAAGTATGTTTAAGAACAAAAAATGAAAAAGATAAAGGATATTCTCACTTTAACATTAGAAAGACTCCAAAGAGGTTGTTAAAATGTTAAGAGAGGAAAACAACCTTATGAAATTACGTATTTGTCAAAATGGATATATATTCTTGGAAAAAGGTACTATAAAATTTAAAACCTATGGGACCAGCAGATGGCATAATGGTTATATAGCTGGACTCCCACGTAGTTGACTGCAGTTTGAGTTCTGGACCCAGCGGCTTAAAACTCACACTGGGTACATGTGCATGCATACCCAAAACCCCAAGAGAAGAATGGAGGAGAAAGGTTTGGCTATCACCCGGGGGGAGATTTTTCACTTTCTGTCTCTCTGTCTCTCCAGTGAGCACACGTGCCCTATAGCAAAAAATCTCTCTTAAAAAAAAAAAAAATTTTTAAACCAATGAGAAAAAAATCACCAACTTTAAGTATAAATAACTTTAATCAATAAAAATATTCATAAAACAACAAAATGACATGAACAAACAAAGACGAGGTAAAAGAACTCTAAATTGCCAACAAGCAAATTAATATATGGTTGCCCTCACTAGTAATCAAAGAATATCGAGTCAGGAAAAATTAAAATCCATTTTATTGTATAGCAGACAAGCAAAGATGAAAAGGAACGGCAGTGTTGCCACAGTCACATATAAATGGGTAAGTCTTAAATATAACTGGTAGGAAAGTGTTCATCCTTACCTACCGTAAGTTATTCCTCAAAATCCTTAAAAATGTTCATTTCTTCTGACATTGCTATTCTATTTCAAAAAATTTATCCTAACGAAGTGATGAACAAACAAGTTCTATCTGCAATAATGCTCGCAGTTGCATTGTTAATAAGACAAACAAAAACAGGAAACAATTTTTAACATCTAAAAATAGTGCATTCGTTAAATACATCATTAATGGTAGCAAGCACGCCATCAACCGGCCTCCAGACTAACCTCCCTCTTCATGGCAAAATTAATGATGTATGTGGGAAGGGAAGATAAAGTGGGGAAGGAGAGTGGTAGAAGCAGTCCGGCACGCTGCTGAAGCTGCATTTGAAAAGGCCATGTGGCTTCTACCTCTTGAGACACTCACTGGTGGAAGCCAGACCCCACGCTGCAAGTAAACCCAAGTTGCCTGTGGTAACCCACACAGATTGCAACTGAGACGGCCAGTCCATAGCTCCAGTTGAGTTCCCAGCAAATTTGCCAGTCCTAAGAATGAGCCACCTGGAGAGTTTATTATCCAGTCCTATCCCAGCTAACACAACCTTTCTCAAATTACAGATTTATGAGCAAAATAACTTTTCCTCTAGAGAGAGGGATTTTTACTATAAGGCACTTGTCACTCACCAGAGAGAAAAGAGACAGAAAGTGACAAATCACCCACCACAGAAGATGGCCATGACGCAATCCCTTCTCCTCCATTCTCCTCTCAGGATCCTGGGCACACATGCACACACACACACCTGGCGTGAGTTTTAAGTCGCCAGGTCCAGGACTCGAAACACAGTCAACTATGTGGGAGGTCCAGTGACTTAACCATTATGCAACCTGCTGATCCCGAGCAAAAGATCTTAATGTTCTCTTCTAAGCCACTACGCTACACTCGGAGTGGTTTGTTACACAGCAACAGATAAATGAAATATAACTCGAGTGTTTTAAGAAAGGAAAATTTTCCAGGTACCAAACCGTTTCATATAGTAGTGAACAACATTTAGAAACACAGAAATATGCAATAACCAGTGACAATGAGGCCTGAAATTGCATTTCTTCTTGATGTAGGGTTATCTGGCCATTACTAACTGTCTTACAAAGGATATGCTTACTTTCCTTATTTGGAGCAAAATGAACTAGGTAAACTGTAACAAATAACAATTTTTTAAATTACATATGACACCTAGTTGCAACACAATACCTCATGGTTCCTAAAGAAGATGCAATGCAATTTGGATCTAAGCCTAAAAGCACCGTATAACCTAAATAAATTATCATTTAGTCGTTTTAAGAAAAACTGAATGCGCAGTAAAAACTTTGACTCCCTACAACTAACTGCCCAGAGCTCCATATTTAATCTTAAACCACATGCACCACCCCGATAGAACAGTATTAATCTTTTAACACTTTAGGTGGGCTACAGGCAAAGACTGAGTGCCCATGATGAATAATCAAAACTGCCTTTAAAGAACTAAGAATGACCTGAGGTCACTTCAGCTTGCAATCCACTATACTTTCGGCTTTGATTTAAATTCATCTTGTCATACAGCTCAACATACCTAAATATTATACATGGAGAATAAGAGCAGAGGCAATTTAGTTCTCAAACCCAAATTACAACACTACGAGTTTATGTCCCACAATCGTGACCAGGAACAAATAGCATTCAGCAGTCATTTCAGAATGGGCACTTGTATCCTAACATAAAGATGTTATAATGAGGGACCAACAGTTTGCATAATGGCTGTGTCGCTGGACTCCCATGAAGTCGACTGCAGTTCGAGTCCCAGACTCGGTGGCTTAAACTCATGCTGGGCACATGGACGTGCATGCCCAAGATCCAGAGAGGAGAATGAAGAAGGGATTGTGGTTTGGCCATCACCCCTGGGGGGTGATTTCTCAATTTCTGTTTCTCTGTTTCTCTCTGTCTTTCTGATGAGCACATGTGCCCTATAGCAAAGACTGAGAAAATTGCCAAAAATTTTGAGAATAATATACAAGAAATACTAGATACCATCAAACATCCAAACATCGAGTAACAGGCATCCCAGAAGGCGAAGAGACTCATAAGGGTATTGATAATCTATTCCATGAAATCCTGCAAGAAAATTTTCCAAACCTAGAGAGGCACTCAAAGATCCAGACCCAAGAAATACAAAGGGCCTCAAATAAAAGCAACCCAAGAAGATCTTCTCCAAGACACTATAATTATAGCCAGACTGACCAAAACCACAGACAAAGACAAGATACTAAGATTGGCAAGAGAAAACCAGCAAGTTACCTACAAAAGATAATCCATTAGACTAACAGCAGACCTCTCATCGAAAAAAATACAAGCGAGGAAAGAATGGGAAAACATATTCTAAGTGTTAAGGGAAAAGCAATTTCAACCAAGAATACTGTACCCAGCAAGATTATCCTTCATATAGGAAGAAAAGACCAGAACATTCTCAGATAAACAAAATCTGAAAGAATTTATCAGCACCAGACCAGATCTCCAAGAAGTTCTTAAAGAGAGTGCTATGTCAGGAAAATTAAATGCAGACACACAGAAACAGGAGTTCAAAAACTAAGAAAATGGCCAACTTAATTGTAGGGACAAGTCTGGAGTTGAATATTATATCCCAGAATTCAATCAGGAAGATAGAACCACAACAGAAGAAAGATTAAGTACATGAGACTAAACTGGTGAAGTAGCATTCTGTGACTTGACTAAGATATTGCTGCTTTTCTTCTAAGCTTTGTTGTC
>NW_006159958.1:1349402-1364454 GCF_000334495.1 Tupaia belangeri chinensis
TATATATATATATATATGAAACTAGAAATGGAAAATTATTGATAACATGCATGATTAAGCCACTATGCAGTTTATTCTAGATGGGAAACCACATTTGGTATGTTGTGATAATGCTTAGGGATGAATGTAAATTAATTTATTTAAAAAAAGTTTCAGGAGAAAAAAATAAAACACAAAAACTGTTTTTATCGAAATTTTTAAAAAATACGTATTTGATGACTGCAGTAAGCTATATAACCCCATCTAGGTGCTACTTTATGGTATGTTCATTCTACTCACTGAGGTTTACGCCTAAAGTCAGACTTGTGTTCATGGTTATGTATATATCAGCTGCACTTGCTACTGGAAATATTTAGACTAACTATCAGCGAATAAATTAAATGGGGAAAAAAGGCATAGAAAGCAACCATGGATACCAGAGACAATGTGGGAGGAGGGTGGGACATGGCAGATGGTGAGGGATAGGGAAGCAAGGATGGCCAAAAAAAAAAGAAAAAGGCAAAATATACAGGAAATAAGTGGAAAATTATTTGTTGATAACACGTATGTTGACGTGCTTGACTAAGCCAATATACAGTGTACTCTGGATGGGAAATCTCATTTTGTATATTGTAATGATGTATAGTGAATGAATATAAATAAATAAATTTAAATAAAAAGAAAAAATGCCTTTCAGAGGACATTTATTGATACAGACTAGAAATAATATAATGTAAAAAATCAAGCTAATTAATATGTATAAATTCATTTCCATATATTAAATGCTTTATGGAAACACTGAGTCTCCATGCCTAGTGACCTCTAAGGGAAAAAAATGAACATATATAATATCAGAATGTTTCAAAGTTGTACCTGAGTGAAATTTTTCATAGTAATCTTCCATGGTACTTCCAAAAAACATAGAGCTCCACAGCTTCGGGCTTATTATTCAGGCTCTGCTATGTGATTAAAACACTGAACCTGCAGTAGGAACCACAGCCAAGCTGCAGTGCACAGAGATACTCCATGCTGTTTACTGAGGAGCCGGATATTCGATGAGATCGTTACAACTTTCCTTAATGATAATATCTAGAAACCTCAAGTAGTCAGCCCTAATTTTTTATCTGGTTGTATTGATAACTTTCATTAATCTTGAAATGTATAATGTCTTAGATTGAAAATTCAGAAAATATGGAGTTCAGAAAACAAAAGGCTAAAGTGCTTATCTTACTGCAGTAAACTGTAAAAATTTTAGTATATATCAAGTTCATATTTACCATGCATATGAAAAATCTTCCAAAGGTTCAAGAAAAAAAATACATTATGAAGAAACTATAAATGGATTTGAACTTTTTGGACTATAATAAACTCACACTTTAATTCTACTTTCCCACAAACTTTTTGAAACCCCCGTACATGTACATATACATACGTATAAACACATACATGTATGCCCCTACCCCACTGCCATGTACACATGCCATGAGTATCTTTTTATGGAAACTGGATCAAATGTGTATTGTCTAGTAAACTGTACTGGGGTCAGCAGATGGCATAATGGTTACGTTGATGTACTCCCATGTAGTTGACCATGGTTCAAGTCCTGGACCCGGTGGCTTAAACTCACTCTAGGTATATGTGCATGCATGCCCAACATCCCAAGAGAAGAATGGAGGAGAAGGGAATGCGGCATGGTCATCCCCCCGGGGGATGATTTCTTGCTTTCTGTCTCTCTCTGTCTTTCTGGTGAGCATACGCGCCCTATGGTGAAAACCTCTCAAAAAAAAAGGCAACTATATTTTTCCTATTTGAAGTAATAGTTGGAATATGTGTCTAAGTCAATTAATACAACTCTTCAATGTCATTTTAAAATGTTATGACAGAGGCCAGCAGGTGGCATGGTGGTTAAAGGCATTAGATTCACACATGGCCAACAGCAGTTCAAGTCCCAGACCTGGTGTCTTGCTTTCTCACTTTCCCCTTCTCTCTCTGTCTCTCTCTGGTCAAATTTTAAAAATAGTAATAATAACAAATAGAATAAATGAGTAAACATTTGTTTAAAAAGTTACGACATCCACCATATAAAGGTGCTACAATTTAATCCAACAATTCAATATTCCACATTTAAGAATTTCCATTGTTTGGCCAGGCTGAACATTCTTCTGCCTGGATCCTTTGGTATGGACATTCTAAAATGTTCCCTTAGGATAAATTTTAAGTCAAAGTGCTAGGTTGGTCTCAATTTTTAAAAGTTTTTCCTTTGTGGTTGATATATAACCCTATAGTTTTATATGTTTGCAAATAGTTACAATGTCAGTAAAAAGTGTGACTCAAACTGTATAGTCGGCTACGTGGGATTCAGATTTTCTGAATTATAAAACATAGAATCTTGTATTTTAAGTGAAAATTGATTGTACATTATTGAATTGTCATATGTACATTTAAAAACTAGAAGGAAGAAGTGTTTCCTACTTATACCCCCCTACTAAGTACAGCTAAAAACACTGAACATTACATACAAAACAAATATAAAAAGACTGAGAAAGAGAGAGAAGGTAGACCAGCTAGGGATCTCAGGACTGTCTTTTGGCTTCTTATATCCTAAATTAGATGCTGGAAAATCCTGAGCCAAGAAACACCAATACGTACCCATACACAAATACACAAGAACAACTAGTTCTCTCAAGCTACAGGACCAAGAAAGGGTCAGCCTGATAAGACACAAAACTGTAGACAATAGCTAGTCTACCTTGGGAAAAACCATGGGGAAAAATAGTTAGAAGAAACAAAACAATTTTTGTTTAATTTTTGAGAAACTTTTGCTATAGGGTACGTGTGCTCACTAGAGAGACAGAAAGAGAGAGACAGAGAGAGAGAGAGATAGAAAGCAAGAAATCACCCCCCTAAAAGGAGACGGTCACGCATGAATCCCTTCTCCTCCATTCTCCTCTCAGGATTTTGTGTACACATGCACATGCACCCAGTGTGAGTTTTAAGTCACCAGGTCCAGGACTTGAACCACATCAACTACGTGGGAGTCCAGTGGCATAACTATTATGCCATCTGCTGGTTCCAAAAATATTTTTAAAACTTTTTACCCCACGTTCATCAACAAAAGGCAAGGAGGGCCCTAGACTTCCAATATCATGTGCCCGTAAGAAGGCACCCCAACCCTGTCCCATGCCACAGTGGTGTCAAAAAAGGAGAGAGAGCTGGAACTTTCACCCCAAACCAGCAATAGCAAGGTCTCCCACTCCCCCACACCCCTCACACCCGCAGCCACTGGGCCTGTGGAGACTTGAGGAACCTGGATTTCCACCGATATATCGCAGGAACAGCTTCTGTCCCTTCCCTGCCATGACAGTATTAGAGAAAGCAGAGTAGGAAGCCTGCACCTTCACCTCGGTCAACCTGCCATAGAAGACCCGAGACAGAGTAAGTAAAGCACAGAGTTTATTCGGGCCCAGACACACAACATCCAGGCTGCCCCGGATGAACGTTACAAGGTTTCACAGATTTAAGGAAGAGTCATGAATGGGGAGAGAAAAGGAAAGTGTTCAATAGCTCAACAGCTGGATGGGCTTGGGGAACCCGCGAGAGCGATTGCGAGATTGTGTGATGTCCTTCTTCAAGCTTTCCTCCTGCAATACGGGCTCAGTTAAGCAAACTTTGGAGAGAGGGTTAAAAGGGAGTGTTTTCTCCTTTGGTGGGTCCATGCTATAGGCTGACAATGGGGGAACATCAGAGCAAAGTCCTTTCTTGTGCTTCGGTGGAGAGAACGGATCAACGAGGCTCAGAAACAGGCCCAGGTGAGCATTCCCAGGTCACCGTCCTCACGCATTTTCCTTCAGCTGCCTTGACCCTATTTCAAACGGGGCTCTTCACTCTTCTTTTATACTACCTTTCACCAGTAATGAGGTACCGCTCCCCAACCGGCCAGAGTCAGTGAAGTTAGTACTGGGGAACCCTTCCAGCAACCGGCCAGGGTGTCCTCAGAGGCAGCCTAGTGGGAAGCTTGAAATCTCGCTCTCACCCAGTTATAATAAGGGATTCTTCTACTCCCCGGGGTGTCAAAAAGTCCACTGGGAAACTGGCTTTCTACCCAGACATGTCAGAAAAAAGGCGGCACACTCCTTCCCACCCACCATGAGTTCACTGTCAGAGGGAGTCCTTGTAAATAAGACTATTTATTAAGTCCAGAGTCTTCTAATACTGTAAAACCCAAAATGTTTCACAGGTATAGAGATTCAGTTTTGCAAATTGAAAAAGTTCGGGAATTTTGTTTCACAACAATGTGAATATACTCAACACTACTGAATTCTACATTTAAAAATTGGTAAAATGTTCAATTTTATGTTTTTTTTCAATTTTATGTATTTTTTTAAGAGAGATTTTTGCTATAGGGTACATGCACTGCCAGAAAGAAGAAAGCAAGAAATCATTCCCCACACCACAATCCCTTCTCTTCTAATTTTCTCGTGGGATTTTGGGCACACATGCACGCACACACACACACACACACACACACACACACAATCCTGGCATGAGTTTTAAGCTGCCAGGTCCAGGACTCCAACCAAGGTTGATTACAAGGGAGTCCAGCGATGTAACCATTACCCCATTTGTTGATCTCATGTTATGCATTTTCTACTAAGTAAAAAATTTTTTAAAAATATCAATACTAATCAAAAGTGAAAGATTAATTATCATGCCATACATTTAACTGTTCATGCATTCATTTCTTTAAGATACATGAAATAGTAGTTATATATTATAAAACAACTAAAAATCATACTAATAAACCATGTTATTTTACTGCCTTTCTGAAATAATACATTTGAAACTTAATCAATCCATGCCTATTCTAAAGGTGAAAGAAAAACCTACTAAAATTCATAGCATCTCTTAGCACAATTTACATAATAAAACTACCCAAGTGCTACTTTTTCTAATACAATGATAATAACATTTAATGATTTGGAAAATCTAATAGCAAAACTAGACATACAGATACAGAAAAAAATACTTTCTCTGAGGAGTTTCTTAGCAGAATATAAATCAAAATAATTAAAGGCAGAAAGTGATTTTCTATTTGGAGTTTCACAGATCAAGTGAGATCTGACAGTTATATATAACTAACAATGTAAATCTGATAGTTATTCATAAGTTATTGAAATTTTAATTTGTATTATAAAAACTGGAATTTAACATATTGCATTTAGTGCAGAAGAATCATGATAAACAAAGTATTTAAGTGGTTCCATTTTGCTTCTGAGAAGTAAAACCTTTACTATTGTTTTGAAGAACTCTGATTTGAAAAGTGTATCCATCCCCCGGAGGAAAAATAGGATGATTGGTTTAAAGAAAGCTGTCTACTACAGTTTAAAGAATATGTTTAAAGAATGCTGCAAACTACATTTCCCTCATGAAGAGTCACAACACACACATTCACATTTAAAACTGAGAGAAGTACATGGGACCAGCAGTTAGCGTAATGGCTAAGTCGCTGGGCTCCCCTGTAGTAGACCGTTGTTTGAGTCCCGGACCCGGTGGCTTAAAACTCATGCCAGACACATGTGCGTGTGTGCCCAAGATCCCGAGAGGAGAATGGAGAAGAAGGGATTGCGGGGTGGCCATCACCCCCCTTTCTTGCTTTCTGTTTGTCTGTCTCTGTCTGTCTGGCGAGCGGACACGCCCTATAGCAAAAACCGCTCAAAAAAAAAAAAAAAAACTGAGAGAAGCACAATTGAAAGTATCTCTAACTTTGACTCATTGTTTTCCACACACACACATATATAAGGTCCGCGGCAGGGAGTGGAGGTCCGGGTCTCCAACAAGCTGCTCAGGGGTGCTGCAGTCCAGAGGTCACCCTTCTGTAAGGGGCTAGGGAGGCACTCTGGAAAAGATGACTATAGAGCAGAGCTTACAGCTCTCTGGTCTGTGAAATAATTCTGATATTTACATACTCCACTGGGTCTAAAATCAAGGGATATTAAAGGACTAAACGGGGACTAAGTTAATAACAAGAAAGGGGACTGTGAAGGTGACTTGGTTGGCAGAGTGTTAGACAAGGAAAGAATGAAAATGAGTCAGAGTAAGCAGAGAATGCAAAGGGGATTCTCCGTAAGGCAGGTAAAGGATAGCCAGACAGAAAGAGGTGGGGCCTGAGGTTAATAAGGCAAGAGAAATTCGAGCATGTAGGAAAAACTCAGAAATTTTCTAATTTTTCCTTACTAAAATGGAACAAGCAGACAGAAGCCATTTACTGGATTCCTATTTTAGTCATTCAAAGACTCTTAGAACGTCTTCAGATGAATGCTCTACGGTATAGGGGTTGGGCAAAATTCAAAAAAGCCCCTTGGGATGGAAATCAATCCCACAAAGATGATATTACATCTTGAAACATTAAAACTGCAGGAGGAAACCATTTCTAAAGTGCAGTAACAGGTGAAATCGAAGTCAAACCTTTTCTTGGATGAGCCTTTGAAGATGGATCCCACAGGACAACATGGCAGTGAACAAGGTCAACATGTACTGCTGTACTCTGCAGATGGCCGAGGCCAGGGAGGTTATGACGGAGTTCAGGCCCACCTTCTCAATAACATTCTGGAAGGCAGTCGGAGAATGACGGGTGATCCTGCACAAGGCCTGCAGAGACAGGACAACGGATGTCAGACGACTCCAAGTGCATTAGCCGTTCCTCTGAAAGACGACCCAAGCTTCGGTGGAAAGGCATAGGAGGTGCTCACCTTGCTCCTTTAGTACGTATTTTGGCACAAGTTGGAAATTTCCCACAAACATAAAAACAAAACAATAATTGGAGACCAGCAGTTAGCGTAATGGCTATGTCACCAGACTCCCATGTAGTTGACCAAGGTTCGAGTCCCAGACCCAGTGGATCAAAAACTCACGCCGGGCACATGCGCGTGAGTGCCCAAGATCCTGACAGGAGAATGGAGGAGAAGGGATTGCGGCGTGGCCATCCCCCTGGGGTGTGATTTCTTGCTTTCTGTCTTTCTGTCTCTCTGTCTGTCTGGCAAGCACACATGACCTATTCAAAAATTTCTCAAAAAAAAAAATAATAATAATATAGATGCCAGTAAAAGCTGAAGTTGTTTTAAAACACTAGAGACTATTATAATCATTAAATTTACAAGTTAATTCAAAATCTATATAGAAAATGTTCCCGTTAAGTAATTAAACGTATTAATAAATACCTTCTTTGTACAGACACTAAAGTAAGTGTTTAAAAATTATTATAATAGGGTGGGGTCAGCAGATGGCATGGTCGCTAAGGGTGCTAGACTTCCACATGGCCGACTGTGGTTCAAGTCCCAGACCTGGCGGCTTTCTTTCTCTCTCTCTCTCTCTCTCTCTCTCTCTTCTCCCCCATCTCTGGTCAAATTAAAATAAGCAAAGATAAATAAAATAATTTTTAAAAATTATAATAGGTAATATTTAGTGCTTACTGTGTGATGAATACTATCTGAGAATATCTGAAGAGGATCTAATTTTATTCTTCGGACAATGAATAAGAAAAGTAGTGGCAATGTCCTCATTGTATAGATTATAAAACTAAAGCACAGAATATTGAAGTAACTTGCCCAAAGGCATATAGCTAACAAGTAGTTAGAGTGGTTTTTCTGTAAGTTTGTTTCTTCCATGAGAGGGCGTGAGAGGGAACCCCATCGGGGCCTTGATGCCAGTACCCACCCCCAGCGTCAGCCAGCCCCAGGTCATGGGCACACAATCAGGGAGGTCTCCAGACACAAACCTGGAACCTTCCCTGACCGGTTAGCCTCACACAGCACTGCGTTTTACCTCTGCACTGCCATCCAGCGCCAATCCTTGGCAGTGTTCAAACAAAACACAGAGATGGCCATATTCCATGTGCATGTGGGAGACCCCAAAGAGAGAAATAAACTTAAGCCAAAAATAGTTTTGTAAAACATTAATTAAGCCAGTCAGTGGCACAGAGGTCAAAGTGGCTAGATTCCACATGGTCGACTGCATGTTTCAAGTCCCAGACTTGGTGGCTTGAGAAACACACCAGGTGTATGTCCAAAATCCCTCAAGGAGGGAAGTAAAGATGAGAAGGACTTGTGGCATGACCGCCCACCCTACACTGTGACCATCCCCATGGTGGGGAGGGGTGCATTCTCCCTTTCTCTCTCTCTCTTTCTCTCTCTCTCTCAACTAAGTATGCACACCTTCTGGCAAATTAAAAACATTAACTTTAGGGAGCCAGCAGATGGCATAACGGCTACATCTCTGGACTCCCATGTAGTCAACCGCAGTTCAAATCCTGGACTCGGCGGCTTAAAATACACTGGGCCATCTCCCCTGGCAGGGTCGGGGTGAGTTCTCGCTTTCTGTCTATCTTGTCTCTCCACCAAGCACATGTGCCCTATAGCAAAAAATCTCTTTTAAAAAAATCATTATAATTGTCATAGAATTTATTATTAATTTAATATAATAATAAATTTAATATAATAATATAATAAATTATTAATTTATATTTTAAACAGATTTATAACCTTAATTAATAATGAAAAGACCAAATATAAGACAACTTGTTAGATACATGATGTCAAGAAAAGGAAAGGAAAAGAAAGAAGGAAAAAGATACAAAAGGTTTTCAAAAATATTTTCATTTTCTCAAAAGTCTTAAGGATAAAAAATTAACCTTTTATCTATTTTCAAGAATGAATTTCCTGTAGAAGTTATTTCTATCAATAAAATAAGGAAAATAAGTGTAGATTGGTATAAAACTCAATCTTCCTCCAAAATTAAACACTTAAAAGAAATGTTTTTACTTAATCCTAAACCATTTTTGGCAATCTTTAAAGAAAATGTTAATCTGATGGTAAAAAAAAGGTAAATATAGCTACTATCAATGAAAATCTACAAGAACCATCTCCAGTTGCTGTCTCTTGAGAGTAGCACTGAGAGGTGGGACGTGGAAAAAGAATCTGAAACCTTCTCTATCTGTGTTGGTCAAAGTTTTTTTTTTTTTTTGGGGGGGGGGTAGAGAGGTATTTTCACTATAGGGCGCGTGCACTCACCAGACAGAGAGAGACATAGAGACAGAAAGCGAGAAATCACCCCCCAGGCGGGATGGTCACACTGCAATCCCTTCTCCTCCATTCTCCTCTCGGGATCTTGGGCATGCACGCACACGTACCCGGCGTGAGTTTTAAGCCACCGGGTCCGGGATGCGAACCGCGGTCGACTACGTGGGAGTCCAGCAACATAGCCATTACACTAACTGCTGGTTCCCGTGTGTTGATCAAAGTTTTGAAATAAACTCATAGTATTATTGTAATACTTTTTAAAGATAAATTCCAATGTAATGGCTATATTCCATTTTTTAAAATGCTTTTGTTATCAGGTGCATGCACTCACTGGACAGAGAAAGGGACTGACAGAGGGAGAGAAAGTGAGAAATCGCACCCCAGGGGGAATGGCTACACTGCAATCTCTTCTCTTCAATTCTCCTGGGATTTGGGGGAAACAGGCACACACACCTGGCTTGATTTTCAAGCTACCAGGTCCGGGACACAAACCACAATTAGCCATATGAGAATCCAGCACCTTAACTACCACACCACCTGCTAGCCCCCTACATTGAACATTTTTAAGATTATATTGAAATAAATATTTACAGAAAAGTTTGCCGCCGTGATATTGTATGTATTTGCTGCTCTTTCTGAAGTAAATGAGTAAATAAAATGTACCAAAAAATAAGTGTTTGCAAAACACTAACGGTAGACTGCTGCCTAAAATCACTGTCCCTCTTCCTGCAGTATGTGACACATAAAATTCTGTCTTACTAATAACTGACCGCATTTCAAGCATATACCAGTGATTTATATTCATTTAGAGATAGTCACATAAGAATAAAACAACTCCATGCAATAATTGAACTCAGGCCAGCTGGCGGCATAGTAGTTAAAGTGGCTAGATCTCGCATGGCCTCCTGAGTCTGTAGAGTCCCAAACCTAGCAGCTTGATCAACATGCCAGGCATGTGTTCAAGTGTGTCCAAAATCCTGAGAGGAGAATGGAGGAGAAGGGATTGTGATATGGCCATATCTCACAGAGGGTCCTTTGTCACTTTCTCTCCTTCTCACTCTTCTCTCCTCTCCTCTCTTCTCTTCTCTTCTCTTCTCTTCTCTTCTCTCTCTCTCTCTCTCTCTCTCTGTTTTTCTTTCTTTCTCCAGCGAGTACACTCATTCTATAGAAAAAAATAATTAAATAAATAGATAAATAAACAAACAAACTCTTCTTTGAGCATCTTTCAAATCACAGTATCATCACTCCTCTTTCTTCCAAGAGAGTTACAAAGGGGTAGGTTAAACATCTTGATTAAGAAAATATAAAAGTGGGATTCTTCAAATCAAAAATCCAAATTGTGTGAGTTTTGGTAGAAAGGTAGCAGTAATATCTGAAAATAGGAATATGAAAAATCAATTCACTAAAAAATACACTGATTAAAAAAGTTCTGATTAAAAAATCAGGAGAGTTTCATAAACTTACTTGTAATAAATCCAATAAAATTGCTATTTATAAAATCAAAACAGAATGGTTCCATTATTTTCTTAACCCAAGTATCTTTTTAAAAGAATGTATTAAGTGATGTCCCTTAAGATCACACTGTAACGAGAATTTTTCAAGCAAATTAGAATTCTTCCAACAGAACTTCAACACAGCAAAACAGTAAGTCTAATTAGCACTGTAACAATTCCTAGAGGAGCTCACACAGCAAAACTAACCTTCTATTTATATAAAATCCCTACCCAATAATGGGAAGTTTCTTAATAAAGGATTTTTCCACACTATTTCTGAATATCGGGTTGTTGGAAAAGTCCTAATGTGTTTTTACACAGAAGAATATGTCATGATTTTGCTTACGTCCTAACAGTATTCAAAGCAATGAAGGGAGCTAGAAGATCATTTTAGAGCAATAGAGGTTTTATTTTCTGAATTAAAAAAAGATCAAATATCAAATCTGATCTTATGTAATTTTGTTTTAAAATTTTATTTATCAGGACCAGCATTTGGCATGGTGATTGGCTGGGAAGCTGGAGTGCCACATGACCAACCATGGTTCAAGTCCCGGGCCTGGAGGCTTGCTTTCTCTCTCTCTGGTGAACACACATGTCTTAAAGCAAAATTTAAAAGATAATAATAATAAATTAAATAATTCTTTTAAAAATATATTTATTTACCAAAACAGAGTTTGAGACTACATGTTAATACTGGAAAAACAGTTCCAGTTGAAAGTTCACTTTACAATTTACTTCAAAAAGAACATTTAGTATTACTTCCAGATTTCGATTTTCTTAGTCTGTTCTATAACATCCACCTCTACGAAACAGACTAATTGAAAAGTGAAGCCAGCATATCTATCAGAAACATGAAACAAAAGAGAGAGAGAGAGAAGCATGAACAGAATCATCCAGGAAGAAAAAAATTAAGAAGCATTTCTTTTTGGTCTTTCCAATGAGTTTCTGATGTTATATGAAATTACCCCAGGAGCTTTCTCAAACTATACACAGGGGCTCATCTGAACCATGAAAGATCTTAAGATGCATCAGCATATAGAAAGGGGATGGAGATGGAAGAGGAAGTAGTCGATCTTGTTTGAAAAGCCTTCCGCAGCTCCAGTGAGAACCAATGCCCAGTGTACTTCATTTTCTGATCCCTTTTCATCTTATCACTTCAGTAATTACGATTACTCCAGTTACTTCCCTCATAGGAGCAATTTTACTCACTCTGACACTATGCGTTTCTCTTGTTCCCCTATGCTTCCTTTAGAGAGATTCCCTATGATCTCAATAATTCTAAGAATCATTTTCATCTAGTTAACACATTCTCAAGTCAGGTCCACTCCCTCCAACTACCAATGATACCACTCCTGCATGGAAGGACACATTAGTCAATCCCAGCTATACGAGTGTTTTTCTAAAGGATCAATGATCTAGAGCACAGGGTCTCAAACATCAGCAAGCAAAGTCACCTGGAGGCTAGTTGAAATGCAGATCACTAGGCCTTTCCTCCCAGAGATTTTTTTTTTCTTTTTTGAAGCACAGTCACCTGGAGGCTAGTTGAAATGCAGATCTCCAGGCCTCTCCTCCCAGAGATTTTTTTTTTTCTTTTTTGAAGCAATTTTTGCTATAGGGCATGTGTGCTCATCAGAGAGACAGAAAGCAAGAAATAACCCCACGGGGGTGGGGGGTGGTGGCCACATTGCAATCCCTTCTCATTCATTTTCCTCCCAGGTTCTTGAGCACACATGTACATGTGCTTGGAGTGAGTTTGAAGCCACCGGGTCCAGGACTCGAACCACAGTTAGCCATGTGGGAGTCCAGTGATGTAACCCCTATGCCATCTGTTGGCCCCCTTTCCAGAGATTCTAATTCAACAGGTCTGGGTTAAGGCCAAAAAAAACTACCCATTACAGTAAGTTCCCAGGTGATGCTGATGCTCCTGGTCTGCAGACTACAATGATGTAGAGCAGTCCAGGAACCAAGAAATCATTCAGAGAAATGAATCAGAAAATCAGTGACAGGCAGCAAAGTGGAACAAGGAGCAGATTACTGCCTCAGCACAAGCAATGCTATCCTTCACCTGATGCTCATTCATTTGGTCAATAGATACTTACTGAACACTTCCAGTGGGCTCCTATCCTCCTAGAATGGATACTTTAATAGGAAAGACTGTGCACACTAATTTAAATAAATGAAGTTGTACTCATTGTCATAAGAGAAAATATGAAAGAAATTATAGTTAATCATAGAGAGAAGGGGAGAAGGAGAAGGGGAGAGATCACTTAACTGAAGAGGTGACACTTAAGCTGCGACCTGAAAGATAAGGAGTCTCCTGTGAGAAAGGCCAACAGAGGGCATCTTAGACAAAGGGTACAGCAAGGAGAAAGGTCTTGAGGCATAAAAATGCTTGAAAATTCCAAAAAGTGACCAAAAGTTTAATCAAAAAACAGCAAGTGAGAGAATGAGTGTTACAGTATGGGCCAGAAAAGGAAAGCAGGAGCCACATCATGCAAGATCTTAACGGTAATGTTAAAAATTCACTTCTGATGACCACATGGGGACAGTAATCTTCAGAATATATTCCTAGATGTGTGGGCTCAGGAAAAAATAGAGTAGGAAGTCCAGCTCTGTAAGATATCCTGCTATGGTTTGGATCTGGTTTGTCCCCCAGAACTTCAGGTGCTGAAAGCAGAGTCCACAATGTAATGGTGTTGGAGAAGTAGTAGAACCTTTAAGAGGTGGGGCCTAGTGGGTGGTGTTTGGGTCATGGGGCCTGGCCCTCATGAATATATTAATGCCTTTTCTTGGAAGGGGAGGAGTTCTTACTCTCGCCAAGAATTGGACGTCATAAAAATAAGATGGCTGCCCACAGGTTCTCTCTTAATCTTTGCAAAAAAAAAAAAAAAAAGAAGAAGAAAAAAAAAGTCCTAATTTGTAATCAACAGATCTAATATCAAACTGAAAGAGAGATAAACAATATACTGTCCCAGATTTGAAGGAGTTTACAATCTGTAAGTCATTATAATAAAATAAAGTAAGCCAATACAACTAATGTTCTAAAAGTGCTAACTGCTTAACACATTAATTATGACCTAAATCTGACAGCACTTGTCAATTCTCAACTTCTACATAGTGCTTCAGAGAAGTGTTGTCAATACTCTGGGGGAAAACATGGAAAGCTATTTAAACGAGTAAGCAGATAGGTAAGAGGAGGAGCCGTGATTTTATGAAGCTCACTCTGTGTGGACAATAGAGGTGGTGGAGCATAAAACTAGCCTTTGGAAGATTAGGAAGCTACGCCAGTGGTCCGGGTGAGAAACGGTGGTGGCCGGGATTATAGGGGTAGTGATAGAGCTGGAGAACGGGGCACACAAATCTGAGAGATGCTTAGGAATTAGAATCACAGAAAAGAATTGACTATCTGATTGTAAACAATGAAGTGGAAGGAGTTAAGACAGGGAAAAGTATCAAAATGACTTCTTGGCCTTTGCATTCCTTAGGCCATAGTCCCTAAACCTCCCTCCTCCCAGTGTCAGTATCTATGAGTCTGAAGAACAGGGTGACAAGGGAAAAGAGTGTTAAGCTAAGGAGGAGTAAAGAGAAAAGAGTGTTAGTGGCAAGGATATGGGTAAGTAGAGGGTAACCCAGGGAGGCAGCCAGAGCAGATAGGAATTTGCCACACGAAGAGACTGAACAAATCAGAAGACATGTTGAGAATAATGGGAACCTAGTTTATCTCTGAGAAGGAACTTACAGGCATACAAAGAAGGATGGCTAGAAGAATCCCAAGGTATTTGATTAAAATTAGAAGTATAGAGAAGAAGGTTCCACATGGCTCCAGCGAATTAGATTTTTCAGGGAATGAAGATTTCCTACTAATAATTCAGCCTCCAACAAACGAGCTAGCAACGGATCTAAGAACACCGTACCTAAACATCCAAATACTAATAGGATTAAAATATTCCCCAATATCTACTGAATCTTATGCACCAGCGATCACAACAGAACAGCAAAGAGATTCTAGATCACCTCTGTCTGCTTGCTCCTGAACATTAAGGCTGAACTTCAAGAATTTGAATGAAACATACCATCCATCAGATGACAAGAAATCACCACCGGATCACGAGAAATATGGGAAAACGAGAAAATACCTCTCCTCCAAGGGAAAAGAGTAACTCTTCTTCATCCACAAGCAGTTCGGTAAAAATCATGGAAATGTCTGATAAGGAATTTAGAGCATTCATAATGTCTAAGCTAACAGAGATGGAAGAGAAGAGAGACAATGAACTGCTAAAGAGAAAGGAGAAAGAAGTCGACGAGTTCCAGGAGATGAGGAAATTCTTGCAAGATCTAAAAGGAATTGCACACTTTACAAAAGACTCAACCGGAACTGCTAGAGATGAAGTCTATAATACAAGAAGTCAAAATCTCCCTTGAAAGTGTTAAAAGCAGACTAGATCATTCAGAAAATAGAATCTCAGATATAGAAGAGAAAATGACTGGCCTAGAAAAATCCACCAC
>NW_006159958.1:1365553-1372898 GCF_000334495.1 Tupaia belangeri chinensis
GGGGGAAGGGAGGAAAACATACAGAAAACAAGAAATGGAAGATCATTTGCTGACAATAAAATGTTTGTTGATGTGCTTGATTGAGACAATATACAGTGTACTCTGGATGGAAAATCTCATTTTGTATGCTGTAATGATGTACAGTGAATGAATGCAAATAAATAAATTGAAATTAAAAAAAAATAAATAAATAAAATTAGAAGTATAGGGCCAGCTCTATATCCTAGGGTTTAAAAGAGCCAGATCTCACATAGCTATGCACAGTTCAAAACCCAGGCCTGGTGGCTTGAAAAACACTCCAAGTACATGCGCGTGTGTAGTACATGCACATGTGTGTCCCCAAATCCTACCAGGATGCAAAGACAGAGAAGAGATTGTAATGTGACCACATTCCACCAGCGGTGCTTTTTTCCCTCTTTCTTGCCCTCTCTACCTCTGGCAAGCACACCTTCTAGCAATTAAAAAAATATGTAAGAATATATGAATTTATAGGTGTAATTTGACAAATATGTACAATGACAGATATATATAAATGTATATATGCACATACATTTTTTTTTCTAGCTCTGAATATTAAGAAGGCCCAGAAACAATGCAGCGAGCACAAAGATCACCCAGATCCTTGTTTCTAAATCCTAAGAAGTTCATGGAGAAATAACTGACTGCAGGGCTGGAGCAGGGACAGTGAAATGAGGAATGTAAGGAAAAGCACAGGCAACCAAAATCGGGTCAGAAGGACACAGGAGTCAGCCTGAAGCACTCCCACTGGCCAAATGTGAGGTGATCTGTGCATCTAAACAGTAAGTGGTGGTAGGAGCTGCAGCAACAGGCTCGCACGACAATCCACCGGGTAAAACAGACATCCGCCAGTCTATAGCGATGGACGTACATGCGGGGGAAGGAAAAGCACTCCCTCCAGACGGAATTCTAACTAATGCCTGAGGCATGCATTTGTATAGTTCATGATCAGTACCAAAAAAATGGTTTTTACATTTTTAAAGGGTTATCAAAAACAAAACAATAAGCAACAAGAACTATCTATGGCCTAAAAAGCCCCAAATATTTATTATGTGGTTATTTCTTCATAGAAAATATTTCAAACCCCTAATGTAAAAGGCATGATGCAAACGATGATCATCACATGTCTGGTTCGATTAGGAGTCAGTGGGTGCTAGAGAGGTTTAATGAGAAAATATCAAACAAATCCAGGTTGAGGCTCACTCTATTATAATAATAATAATAATAATGATAATAATAAAGAAGCTACACTTTTTTTGAGAGAGAGGTTTTTGCTATAGGGCGCGTGCACTTCCCAGACAGAGAGAGACAGAGAGACAGAAAGCGAGAAATCACCCTCTGGGGGGATGGCCATGCCGCAATCCCTCCTCCTCCATTCTTCTCCCGGGATCCTGGGCATGCACACACACGCACCTGGCGTGAGTTTTAAGCCACCAGGTCTGAGATACGAACCACGCAACTACATGGGAGTCCAGTGACATAGCCACTATGCTAACTGCTGGTCCCAAGAAGCTACACTTTTTTAAATTGTTGACCCAGTTGCCATGGTGCAATGGTAAGAGGAGCATCCTGCAAGGCTAGAAACTACTTGGCCAACTGTGGGTTCAGATTCGAGGCTGGTTTTCCTTTTCATTTTTTCAAGAAAAATTTTTGCTATAGGGCATGTGCATTCACTGGACAGACAGAGAGAAAATGAGAAATAACATCCACCCCCCCCACCGCCGCCGCCCCCAGTGCACAAATGGCCATGCCACAACCCCTTCTCTTCCATTCTCTTCTTGGGATTTTGGGCGTGCATACACACCTGGTTTGAGTTTCAAGCTGCTAGGTCCAGGATTCAAATCACAGTCAGTCATGTGGGAGTCCAGTGCTTTAACCACTACACCACCTACTGCCACCCCCCACTCCTGGCTGATTTAAAAACACATCAGGCTTACTTGCATGCAGGTGCACAGAATTTTAAAGAGCTAGGGAAAGGACACTGTGCAATGAGGAGACTCCATTGAGGGTGCTTTTCACTCTCTCCCCCCACCTGTATGTGCTCTCCACCATAACAAAACAAACTAACAAAAACACTTAAAATTGTAAATGATGGGTCAGCCCCACAGCTGAGTAAAGGGACCCAATTCCCATATGGTCATCCATGGTTCAAATCCCTGCTCCAATGACTTGAAAGACATGCTGGGTGTGTGTATGCACATGCCGAAGATCCCAGCAGGATGGAGAAATGGGAAAGGAAGGTTGTGGTCACCACTGAGGAGTGCTTTCTCCTTCTCCCTCTTCCCCGTCTCCTTTCCCTCTCTGTTCCTCTGTCCTTCTCTAACAAGCATACCTGCCCTCTGGCAATGAAAACAAATTGTAAATAACATGAATTACACAAAGACGGAAGAACTGTTTTAGACTGGAGGAGACTGAAGGACCATGGAACCAAAATACAGTAAAATACATGATTCTGAATAGCATCCTGGGGCAGAAAAGAAACAGAAAGATGTTGTTAGGACAACTGACAAAATTTTAGGGAAAAAGTAATGATTCAGATAAAGGCAAAGAACAAAGTATTTATAAGAAGCCCAAGAGGAAGGATGCAGGTTTGATGAGTCAGATGAAGAAAGGAGGGGCTAGAAAGTATGAGACTTTGGTGAGAAAAACTGGAAAACTTTTGCCAAGGGAAAAAAAAAAAAAACTTGCTGAGTATAAAAATGAAAATAACATAAACCTAATTAAAGCAAGACAGATTTTTTTTTCAAAGACCCAGGATTAAAAAGGATGCCTGAAAATATGATTTAAAGATGCTCCAAGAGAGTTCACTAGTGTACTTTGTAACTCTTTTTGATGGTTTCTCTGTAGTTATGAATACCATAATTAGTTATGGGTTTTTGTACTTTTAAAAACATGTGGCTCCTCAAAGGGTATGTGTGTGTGTGTGTGTGTGTGTGTGTGTGTGTGTGTGATGGTTGCTATGCAGCTGTGCAGCACACAGTGACATTTCAGTTAACGACAGACTACATAAACAATAGTGGCCCCTTAAGATTATAATAGGTATGCTATTCAGTGAAGACACGTAGTGAGCTATACCAGCTAGGTTTGTGGAGTTCAAACAATGACAAAGTCATCTAACTCACTTCCCAGAACATACCCCTGTTGGTAAGCAACACATGACTGTATATCCCTTCTTAATGACATTCAAGAAACAGGATTTTGGGAACCAGCAGTTAGCGTACTGGCTATGTCGCTGGACTCCCACGTAGTCCACCGCGGTTCGCGTCCGGGACCCGGTGGCTTAAATCTCACACCGGGCACGTGTGCGTGCGTGCCCAAGATCCCGAGAGGAGAATGGAGGAGAAGGGATTGTGGCGTGACCATCCCCCCGGGGGGTGATTTCTCGCTTTCGGTCTCTATGTCTCTCTCTCTCTGTCTGGCGAGCGCACGTACCCTATAGCGAAAATCTCTCCAAAAAAAAAGAAACAGGATTTGTAGCCCTTTATCTTCAAGATTATATGGGTAATATAAGAACTAGGAATATCCATAAATAGCCACAGGATTTAGCAACATAAGCATCATGAGTGACGTTAGCAAGATCACTCAGTGCTCTTTAAGGGACAGACACCAGATTTGATTGAGGAGCAAACGAGGGGCAGAAAGGAATAAAGAGGTATGGCTATGAAGGGGGGACATGCCACCTCATGACATTCTGAAGTATTTGTAATGTGTCCTCTTCTCATTTTTTTTTCCCAAATGGGACATTAAAGAATACCTGAGGGGCCGATCCCTCGGCCTAGTGGTTGGGGAACTAGATCCCACATGGCTGAGGTGGCTCTGTCACGTGATAGGTAGTGCACTGGGCTTCTAGATCCCACGTGGCTGACCATGGTTCAAATCCCAGCCCCAGGGGCTTGAAGAATGTGCCAGGCATGTGTATGTGTGTATGTGACCCAAATCCCAACAGGATGGAGAAACGGAGGACGAAGGATTGGGACCATGTTCCATGTTCCTTAGAGGCTGCTTTCTTCTACTCCCTTTCTCTCTGCCTCTCAATCTCTGGCAAGAACACAAGCCCTTTGGCAATTTAAAAAAAACCTGAATGTTGACTAAAAGGATCAAATAGAGAATGCAAGACTCAAGATTTAGAAAAGAACAGAAATAATCATTTGAGTGAAGTTCCCAAGAAGAGACCAGGAAGAAAATATGGAGAAACATGACGAGGTTTTAACTATGACAGGAGAAGGGACAGCTCATCAACTGTATGGGTAGGAAAAGGATTGAAAGTGGATGGCTGCACATGTAAATCAGTCTACGAAGGACCAGCCCATGGCATGGTGGTTAAGGTAGCTAGACCTCTATGCTCAAATACACGTTTCAAGACTCAGACCAAGTGGCCTAAAAAATATGCCAGGCATGTGTGTGTGTGTGTATGTGTGCCCAAAATCTCAAAAGGGAAATAGAGGGCAAGGGATTGAATGCGGTCATCTCCCATGTGGAGTGCTTTCTCACTTTCTCTCTCCCTCCCAACGAGCACAAATGCCTCTAACAAAATTTAGGGGAAAAAAAAAATCAGTCTATGGTAGAAGAAAGTTAGGATCATTTCCACTGGATGTCTTCATTTCTTTCTGGGCAGTAGGGGTAAAGGCATTTAGCGAGAACACAGACTGAACATGTGACAGAGGATTAAGAAAAGAGGACAGGGTACAAAACTATCAAAGGAAAAAGCACAAGAATGAGCTGACTAGACAAATACAGAGAGCTCGCCAAATAATGCTGGGAGTCCAGATGAGATCAGTAATCAACGGGGAGGGGGAGGCATTTCAATAAATCATATGAGAAAGACTCGCATTTGTTCAACAGAGTATTAAATTGATACAACCATGTTAACCATCTTTGTAATAAACATCATTTACACCAAGTCATTATAATCGCATGAGCAAAATAAACAACCAAACAAAACACTAAAACTGCAAAACCACCGGGGCCTGAACATTAAAATGTATTTACCTGAGCCACATGATAAACCCATTTAACACAAAATCTGAATAAGCTGAGTCAGAAAACACTAAAAATATAACATCAATTCCTGTATCCGATCTACTGCCACAGTTTTCCACTGTCACTTTCAAACGATTTTTAAACTATAATGCCATCAAGCTTTGAGGTCCTACTGAAATCAAGTGACAGTCCCTAGGTCTCCCAGCTCCAGTTTTAGAAGTTCTGCTTTAGGAGAAAGTCTAGTTATTGTTCTCACCAACTATTACTCTGAGATCTGTTTCCTACTTATTCAATTAAGTTTACTTTTATGCTGGGACATTTCTTCAAACTTGGTGTTTAAATACACCAATATGTAAGCCCAAAAGATGCTCCAGCTTACCGATATTGCTGTTATCCTAAGGGAATCAACGGTGGAATGTCTGAATAGGTACCATAAAACAGGTCCAATTTCTCCAGTAATAAAGCCCTGGGCCTGAGCAGAAAAAGTAGTGCAGACGTTTTCAATAATCTTCGCTGCCATGTGATTCACGACCCGTTCTTCCTAGAGAGAGGGAGCAGAGGATAGGAAATTAAAAGCATGTTCATATTTTGCCGGGAGCCGTACCCCCAGCCGGGGTGGGTGCACAGGGAGGCGACGCGGGTGAACAGGAATCAGACTAAGACCTCATGCCCTTAGCATGTTCTTAAAATTCCTGGAGACCCTCTCATTTGAAGACCCTCCCTGGCAATCAAGATCTAAAAAGAAGATGCACCCAAAAAATAGACTTCCTCGTTCTAAAAATTATGACTGTTTATACCTAAACAAAACGGACGTCATGTTTTATGATTATTGATCCTATACTTTGAATGCCTTACCTTTTAGAGCAAAATGTTTCACTTACTTCCCCTCACCCATCCCACTGCTGTAAAACTCCTTCTATAATAAATACGCATGACTTCTGGCCATCAGGGCGGCAGTCTGGAGTTTACTCTGGCTGCAGCCGGCTAAGAACATGCTAAGGGCATGAGGTCTTAGTCTGATTCCTGTTCCCCCACGTCGCCTCCCTGTGCACCCACCCCGGCTGGGGGTACGGCTCCCGGCAATATTTGGTATAGGGAATATGAGTATGTCATTTCTTCATAACCATAGCAAATGATGTTTTAATAACCAAGACTACATCATCTGCCCCTGAATGTGTTAGGAATCTTGGCAGGTGTAGTAACGCTTTCACATTAATATGAAATTATTATAAATAATCATTTGATTATTCACTAGCAAGCTAATGCATACCAATCATCCACAGTAGAAAGAACCACCTAAATATGCGAAATTAAGCAGAGTTCCAAGAAAAGTATTGCCTCAGTGATATGATCAAATTAGACAAAGCTATTTTGGATCATTTTACCAGTGCCTGTAGTTAACTTCAAAAGGATCAAACTGTTTTCAGGTTACATAAAGAAGTACAAAAAGAGGGGACCAGTAGTTAGCGTAATGGCTATGTTGCTTAACTCCCACGTAGCCGACCGCTGTTTGAGTCCCAGACCCGGTGGTTTAAAACTCACGCCGGGCGCGTGTGCGTACATGCCCAAGATCCTGAGAAGAGAATGGAGGAGAAGGGATTGTAGCATGGCCATCCCCCTGGGGAAGTGATTTCTCGCTTTCTATCTCTCTGTCTCTCTCTGTCTTTCTGGTGAGCGCACGCACCCTCTATAGCAAAAACCTCTCAAGAAAAAAGTACAAAAAAAAAAAAAGTATTTAAAGGAATACACAAGACTTAAGAACTCAACAAAATAAAAGTCATGATGCCTTATATCTAATTAAATTTACTAAGCATGCAAAGCAGCAGGAAAATGGGACTCATAATTAAAAATTCAATCCATAAAAATAATAGATTTAGTAGAAGATATTAAAATGGCTATTATAAACAAAGTCCATATATGTAAAAAGGAAGAATGTAAAAAGGAAGAAAAAACAGAAGCAGAAGAAGTAAAAGCATAGGAAATATACAAATAACACAGGTCAGAAGTATAGGGATAAATAATGCAATGCCTAATCTAAAAAAACACACTGAATGACCGGTTAGGATTCACAAATTAAGACAGCACAAAATTGAAGATATAACAATTAGCAATAAAAACTATTCAAAAATAAACATAGAAATAAGATGTTAAGAAACAAACAGAGCATTAGTGAACTGTGGAACATCTTCAAAAGACCTAATATCTGTACAATTAGAATCCCAAGGGCTGCGGTGGGGCAAAAATATCCTTGAAATATTGGCTAAAAATTGAGGGTATTTGGATTGATTAGGGTCTTTGATGATTCAATAAAATGTGGGGGGGGGAAGAGTATAGAAAGCAAACATAG
>NW_006159958.1:1380288-1399065 GCF_000334495.1 Tupaia belangeri chinensis
ATATTTGGTATAGGGAATATGAGTATGTCATTTCTTCATAACCATAGCAAATGATGTTTTAATAACCAAGACTACATCATCTGCCCCTGAATGTGTTAGGAATCTTGGCAGGTGTAGTAACGCTTTCACATTAATATGAAATTATTATAAATAATCATTTGATTATTCACTAGCAAGCTAATGCATACCAATCATCCACAGTAGAAAGAACCACCTAAATATGCGAAATTAAGCAGAGTTCCAAGAAAAGTATTGCCTCAGTGATATGATCAAATTAGACAAAGCTATTTTGGATCATTTTACCAGTGCCTGTAGTTAACTTCAAAAGGATCAAACTGTTTTCAGGTTACATAAAGAAGTACAAAAAGAGGGGACCAGTAGTTAGCGTAATGGCTATGTTGCTTAACTCCCACGTAGCCGACCGCTGTTTGAGTCCCAGACCCGGTGGTTTAAAACTCACGCCGGGCGCGTGTGCGTACATGCCCAAGATCCTGAGAAGAGAATGGAGGAGAAGGGATTGTAGCATGGCCATCCCCCTGGGGAAGTGATTTCTCGCTTTCTATCTCTCTGTCTCTCTCTGTCTTTCTGGTGAGCGCACGCACCCTCTATAGCAAAAACCTCTCAAGAAAAAAGTACAAAAAAAAAAAAAGTATTTAAAGGAATACACAAGACTTAAGAACTCAACAAAATAAAAGTCATGATGCCTTATATCTAATTAAATTTACTAAGCATGCAAAGCAGCAGGAAAATGGGACTCATAATTAAAAATTCAATCCATAAAAATAATAGATTTAGTAGAAGATATTAAAATGGCTATTATAAACAAAGTCCATATATGTAAAAAGGAAGAAAAAACATAAGCATAATAAGTAAAAGCATAGGAAATATACAAATAACACAGGTCAGAAGTATAGGGATAAATAATGCAATGCCTAATCTAAAAAAACACACTGAATGACCGGTTAGGATTCACAAATTAAGACAGCACAAAATTGAAGATATAACAATTAGCAATAAAAACTATTCAAAAATAAACATAGAAATAAGATGTTAAGAAACAAACAGAGCATTAGTGAACTGTGGAACATCTTCAAAAGACCTAATATCTGTACAATTAGAATCCCAAGGGCTGCGGTGGGGCAAAAATATCCTTGAAATATTGGCTAAAAATTGAGGGTATTTGGATTGATTAGGGTCTTTAGTAATTCAATAATAAATGGGGGGAGGAACAGTATAGAAAGTAACCATAGATACCAGAGACAGTGAGGGAGGAGAGTGGGAGATGGCAGAGGGTAAGAGATAGGGAATCAAGGATGGGGGAAAAAAAGCAAAACATACAGGAAACAAGAAATGGAAAATTATTTGTTGATGATAACATGTTTGTTGATGTGCTTGACTGAGACAATATACAGTGTACTCTGGATGGAAAATCTCATTTTGTATGCTGTAATGACATACAGTGAATGAATGCAAATAAATAAATTGAAAAAAAATTTTTTTTTCAATTCGTGAAAATGAATTAACTTCAGGTCTAAGAAGCTCAATGAGCTCCAATCAGAAGACGCAAACATCACATCATAATTAGACTGTTTAAAAAAAAAAAAGACATATACAAACAGTAATAAAGAGAAAATCGTGCAAGCAGCTAGAGTAAAAGGACATATTCCACAGAGAAAAACAAAGATAAAGATGACGAGACTTTTCATCAGAAACAACACCAATCATAAGGCAAGAGAGCAATACCTTTAAAATACCAAAATAAAAAGGGGGAAAAAAAAGATAACTGTCAACCCATAAATTTATACCCAACAATAACAGCTTTCAAAAACAAAGTAAAATGAACGCTTTTCTGAAATGACAAAACCTGAGAAAATTCAACACCAGTAGAACTGCACTACAAAATTACTGAAGAAAATCCTTCAGAGAGAGAGGAAAATGATACTGAGAGGAAAACTGGATCTACACAAACAAATAGTAATTTTTAAAAAAGTTAAGTATGTGAGTAAATAGAATAGACTTCCTTAATTTTTGAACCTCTTTAAAACACAGTTGATTGTTTAAAATAATAACAATGTATTGTGAGGTTTTATAACATAGGTAGAAATAAAATGTCTGACAACAGAAAGGTTACAAGGAGAGTACTATATTATTCTGATGGAAGGTTCTTATATTTTTCTTCTTTCTTGTAGAGAATATTCCTTCTTTATTTTAAATTTATTTATTTACGTTCATTCACTGCACATCATTACAGCATACGAAATGAGATTTTCCATCCAGAATACACTGTATATTGGCTCAATCAAAGATATTACCATACGTGTTATCGTCAACAAATAACTTTCCATTTCTTGTTTCTTATATATTTTGCTTTTTTACCCCTTGATTCCCTACCTCTTACCCTCTGCCATTTCTCACTCACCTCCAAGACTGTCTCTGGTAATTTACAGTTGTTTTCCATGCCTTTGTTCCCCCCACATTTTATTGATTCACTAAAAATCCTAATTAATCTAAATACTTTCAATAGCAAGCGCAGCTGTTATATGCATATCTATAAACGCATGTCTGACTTTAGGCATAAACCTCAGTGAGTACGATGAACATACTATAAAGTAGCACCTAGCTAGGGCTATATAGCTTACTGCAGTCATCAAATAGGTATTTTTAATGCATTTTTTTAATTTCAAGAAAAAGTGTTAGTTTTAATAGACTCAAAATCAAAACATGTTCAGAGAAATTTGCTTGAGACTTAAAGCCAGGAAAAAAGGTTAAGATTCAGTTCAAACAGTAGGTAGATGAAACTATCAATAATTCAAGAGAACACAAAAATCCTTAAATTTGAAAAAAAAAAAAAAAAGAAAGAAAAAAGCATAGAAGGAAATCAGTAATGCTTCAGTCAAAAGTCATAAAATTCTATTTCACCAGTTCAGTCTCATGTAATTAATCTCTCTTCTGTTGAATTTGCAGTGCTACTGTGGTCTGATCTTTTCATTTAAATGCTGAAAGTTAACATTTAACTCCAGACTTGTCCCTACCATTAGGCTGGCCATTTTCTTGGTTGTTTTTTGTACTCTTATTTCTGTGTGTCCAACTTTAGTTTTCCTAGTATAGCACTCCTTTCAGAACTTCTTGGAGAGCTGGTCTAGTGTTGGTAAATTATTTCAGGTTTTGTTTATCTGAGAATGTTTTTTGCCTTTTTTTCCCATATGAAGGATAATCTAGCCAGGTACAGTATTCTTGGTTGAAATTGTTTTTCACTTAACACTTTGAATATATTTTCCCATTCTTTCCATGCTCACATTGTTTCCAATGAGAGGTCTGATATTAGCCTGATGGGATACCGTTTGTAGATAACTTGTTGTTTCTCTGTTGCCAATTTTAGTATTTTTTCTCTGTCTGTGGTTTTGGTCAATCTGGCTATGATGTGCCTTGGAGATCTTGGGTTGATTCTATTTGGGGTCCTTTGTATTTCTTGGGACTGGATCTTTGAATGCCTCTCTACATTTGGGAAGTTTTCTTTCGGATTTCATGGAATAGATTCTCAATGTCCTCATTAGTTTCTTCACCTTCTGGGACACTGATGATCCAGATGTTTGGGCATTCAATGGCATATATTATTCCTTGTATATTATTCTCATTTTGGAGGATTATTTTTTGAGTCTTTTTGGCTAATTTTTCTAGGTCAGAGGTTCTATCTTCTACATCTGAGATTCAATCTTCTGCATAATCTAATCTGCTTTTAATACTTTCAAGGGAAGATTTGGTTTCCCCTATTACAGCCTTCATCTCTAAAACTTCCATTTCATTCTTTCTTATGGTGTGTATTTCCTCTTTCAGATCATGCAAGAACTTCCTCAACCTCCTGGAATTCATTGTCTCTTTTCTCCTGCATCTTCTGGAATTCATTTTCTCTCTTCTCTTGCATCTCTGTTAGTTTTGTCATTATGAACATTTTAAATTCTTTATCTGACATTTCCACAAGTTCCCTTGTATTGTCTGTGGAGGATGAGGAGCTATTCTTTTCCCTTAGGGGAGAGATATTTTCTTGGTTTCTCACATTGCTTGTACTTCTGTGGTGGTTTCTGGTCATCTGATGGATTATACTTTTTTCCTGGTTTTTGGAGTTAAACCTGAGCATTCAGAAGCATGCAGGAGGAAGTGATCTGCAATCTCCTTGCAGTACCGTTTTCCTCCCTTTGTGCAGCAGATGCGATGGAAATTGAGGGTTCATCTGACCCTAAAATTATTCAGATATGTGACTTCTATGTAACTAGACTTGTCTAGAAACTCAGTATATGGAGGCTGAACAAAAAAGTGAGAAAGGTAAAAGGAAAAGGAAAAAGAAAAGCAAACAGAAAAGAGGGGGAAAAAAGACATAAACAAACAATAGAAAAGAGAAAAAAAATTATGCAAAAGATACAAAGAGACTTCTCAGGCAGTGTTGCCAACTCCTGGTAGAGGAGCTAAGGTCAGCATCAAATTGGAAATATTTAAAGTGGATACACAACTACTTCCGCAATGCAGACAATTAAGTGCGCTGGGCGACGGTGCTGTGGGTAGAACATGTCTCTCCTTATATTCTACACAACAAACAAATTTCCATCTGAATATGTACCAATTGTTTTTGACAACTATACAGTCACAGTTAAGATTGGTGGAAAGCCATATACTCTTGGGCTTTTTGAGACTGCAGGGCAAAAGGATTATGACAGATTACGACCACTGAGTTACCCACAAACAGATGTATTTCTGTTTGCTTTTCAGTGGTCTCTCCGTCCTTATTTGAAAATGTGAATGAAAAGTGGGTGCCTGAGATAACTCATCACTGTCCAGAGACTCCTTTCTTGCTTGTTGGGACCCAAATTGATCTCAGAGATGACCCTTCTACTATTGAGAAACTTGCCAAGAACAAACAGAAGCCATCACTCCAGAGACTGCTGAATAGCTGGCCCGTGACCTGAAGGCTGTCAGTCCGTGGAGTGTTCTGCACTCACACAGAGAGGCCTACAGAATGTATCTGATGAAGCAGTACTGGCTGCCCTGGAGCCTCCGGAACCCAAGAAGAGTCGCAGGTGTGAACCGCTATGAGCAACTCTCCAGGGTCCTTCTGCATAACTGGTGTCAGCATCATACTAAAAGCAATGTTTAATCAAGCTAAAGATTAAAAATTAAAATTTGTTTTTTGCAATAATGATAAATGTTCCACACCTCCCGACATGCACTCATGTGAGACAAGGCCCATAGGTATGGTCTCCCTCTCTCTTCTGATACTAGTTAATTTTGAGTCATTGCATATTGTCAGAAAAGCAATCAGTACTAGTTTTTGTTTTGTTGTTTCAAATTTTTTTGCTTTGTTTTGTTTAAAAGCTCTGTAACAGACTAATCTGAATTGTTGAAGCTGCTCCCTGGTTCCACTCAGGAGAGTAAATCTGGGACATCTTAGTGTTTTGTTTTTTTGGGGGTTTTCTTTTTTGGTCTTTTTTTTTTCTTCTTTCTTATTTTTGGGGGGGAGTGGGAAGGGGTTGTTTTTTAGTCTTGTTTTTTAAATTCATTAACCAGTGGACAGCCCTTAAGGGGAGGAGGATGGATTGATTCCACATTCCACTTTCCAGGTCTAGTTTAGAAAAACATCTTCCCTACCTGGTGCTCTTAGGAAGGAGTATAGAAAATGCCTCATTTAAGAACATACTCCTTTTAGAAAGTTGCCTTTTCTCTCCGCCCTGGAGTAGATCCAGTATTTGATGAAAGTGGGTGGAACCTGTCTTGAGCCTCCTCTTTCCTAGGATGCACTATATACATGACTGTGACTTTCAAGGAAATTTGTTTGCCATTTGCTGATTTCTTTGGAAGTTAATTTCTAACCTCTTTCACTGATAAATTAAGAAAAGTATTGCACCTTTTGAAATACACAAAATGGATTGAGGTCGTAATTAAAAGACTTTTTTCCACCCTGTCAAAAAAAAAAAAAAAAAAAAGAGGCTTCTCAGAAATCAAATACAGATGGCTGCTGGTGATTGGTTTGTCTTATGTGGGTTGGGGAAAAGGTAAGAATTAGCAAGATAAAATAGCATCAGAGAGCTAAGAAGTTAAATATTTTTTGAAAAGAGAAAATAAACAGGGTGATGTAACTAGATCCCTCAATTGTCCTAAATCCTGACAATAAAAGCTATGATTATTTGTAAACTAGCTAGGCTTATTAATGCGCATCTGTACAAGTTTTAATGGTGCTAAGTAGATTTCATGTATTTTAGGCAGTCTTAACAAAAAAGAAAGTTTGGCAGGGCCAGCAGTTCGCGAAGTGGTTAAGGCACTGTACTCCTGTACTCCCATGTAGCCACCTATGGTTTGAGTCCCAGACCCAGTGACTTGAAACTCACTCCAGGTGTGTGCATGTGTGCCCCAAATCCCAAAAGACAATGGAGGAGAAAGGACTGAGGTGGGGTCACCTCCCTTGGGGGTGATTTCTCACCTTCTATCTTTTGGTTTCTCTCAGTCTCTACAGTGAGCGCAGGTGCCCTATACCAAAAATCTCTTTAAAAAACAAAAGTTTGACTGCCAATATATTTTAAGTCTACACAACTACTTCTCCAATAAAAACACCATATTTAACTGCCAACGTATTGGCATTATTTTCACATTTGCAGAGTTAGTAAAACTATGGCATTTAGATAAAAGATGCACTTAGTTTCCATAGTTTACTGTTTTAGTAAATAACTGAGCCAAGAACATAAGATTTTAAATTTTTTGAGAGATTTTTACTATAAGGCATGTGAACTCATTGGAGAGACAGAAAGAAGCAAATCACCCCCCAGCGCAATGGCCATGCTGCAATCCCTTCTCCTCCATTCTCCTCTCAGAATTTTGGGCATGAACGCACAGATGCACCCAGCTTGAGTTTCAAGTCATCAGGTCCAGAACTCAAACCACAGTCAGCCATGTGAGAGTCCAGTGATGTAACCACTGTGCCATCTGCTGGTCCAAATATTTTAATTTCTTACAACAGAAATAGACACCTAGACAACACTATGCCTCTGAAAATAGTAAAAATAAAACAAGAAAACAAGCAAGCAAACCTTCTTAAAACCATCTGTAAATCAATACCAGATTCTTAGGCCAGTGACTGCAGGAGAGAACTCTGAGAAGTGCCCTGAACATCGCAGATGGTGCTTGCCTCAAAAGCATTTGTCCAAGAAGGTAAACACAAGGAGTGAGAGGCAAGGCTGACACATAAGTAGCAAGTCAAAGGAAGAATCCCCTACCCAGGCCCAGGCCCTGTGGTCCAGAGACAATACTACCACTTGGGAGAATGGAAGCTGCATGAGAGCCCCAAGTTCAGTTCCCCAGTCAGTCTGAGCACACTGAATTGGGAGGTTAGGGCAGAGGGTCACACATAGCCAGACCCTATCAAAAATACTCATCTCTGTCTCTCTTTTTACCTCCCTCTCACTTTTTCATTAAGGGGAAAAAGAAATACACAAAAATCCCCTATGCAGACCCAATTAAAATGAAAAGCTCCAAGTGATTACAACTAAGTATGATAAATGAGAACAAAAAATAATTCTCCCATCTTCCTGATATCCCACCAATCTGAGCTGGGGGCTGAAGGGGTAATTTGAGAATGGAGGTGAGGGAAGAACTGAAGGACTGAAAGTCCACCAGAAGTTAAAAGCACATGTGGGCCCTAAGTTGATTTCCAAGTATTTCCTTCAAAGGGGCCACAGGTGCTTTGACAGTTGGCTTGTTAGCAGCCACCACTACTCCAGAAGTCAGTGAAACACTAAATTGTTAACAGAAAAGTATTGCCAACCTACAACTGTATTCACAGAAAAAAAAAAATTTAAATTCCCAAAACAAAAGCAATAGAATGACCACAAAAGTAAAAGGAATCAGAAAAAAAAAAGGACATGAAATAAAAAATAATACAGAACAGATGGAACAAATAGCATGAAATAAAATGACAGCTATAAATACAATTATGCCTACAACTTCAAATGTAAACGTTGTATATGCTATAGTTAAAATGATTATAAAACAGCTTTTTTAAAGAATCATTTTCTTTAGCTTTATTTATTTATTTTAATTTGACCAGAGAAGAACAGAACAAGAGAGAGAAAAGGGAGAGAAAGTGAGAAAGCAAGCTGCCAGGTCCAGGAGTTGAACCATGGTCGGCCATGTGGGAGTCCAGCACCCTTAGCCACCACGCCATCTGCCAGCCCCAGATTTTTTTCTTTAAATAAACAATGCAAAAAGACATAAAACAGAATGATTGAAAGGCTGAAAAAGAGTCTGGGAAAATATAACACTAGTCATATCTAACCAAAAGAAGTCTGGTTAGTTAATATCAGACAGCATAATCTTTAGGTTAAAAGTACTATTGAACGTTTTTAAATGTTACACCATAATGATAAAAACTACACAAAACAAAGGAAAAACCTCTAAATTTTCTATATTTTCTATATACCTAATAGCTAACACTCAAAATACTTTTATAAAAGCAAATTATGACAAAAGTGTAACCCTACAAAACAGGGCAATTTAAACACACATCTCAGTATCTGATGCAACAAAAAGGCAAAAAACAATCAACACAGATACGGATCTATATCTATCTATCTAGAAGATTAACAAGCTTGACCTAGTGGGTTAAAGAGAAAAAAAAATCACTCAACAATGACCGAATTTACTTACTCAATACTTTTTTTAATACTTACTCAATAGGAAAATTTCAATAGATTTCAAAGGCTTGGACTCATATAAACATTATTTTCTCTAACCATAATACCATTAAGCCTTTTAAAAATAATAAAAAGATAAACAGAAAAACTAGATCAGGCATTAAGTAAGAAAGAAACAGAAGACCTATGGATTTTGATAAATATACCAATATGTAATAAACAAAACGATCAATGGAACATAAAAAATTTACACAGAAATCCAGCCAATGCAAATCCTTGAGGGGCGATACTACTGATAATTCATCAGTTCTTGCATGCCAAAAGCAGCAGAGCCACATTCTGGGGCCACCCCTGTGAGTACAGCTGCTACAGGAGGGGAGGAGGCACGAACCTCAGCCCTGCAATGAAAACAGCACACTCTGGGAACCAGCAGTTAGCGTAATGTCTATGTCGCTGGACTCCCACGTAGTTGACCACAGTTCACATCCCAGACCCGGTGGCTTAAAACTCACGCCGGGCGCGTGTGCGTGCATGCCCAAGATCCCGAGAGGAGAATGGAGGAGAAGGGATTGCGGCGTGACCATCCCCCCTGGGGGGTGATTTCTCACTTTCTGTCTCTATGTCTCTGTCTGTCTGGCGAGCACACGCGCCCTATAGTGAAAAATCTCTCAAAAAAAAAAAAAAAAAAAAAAACAGCACACTCTGTGTGCGTCTGACTCCAGGGACTCCCTGGAAGCCCATCTACCCCACTGGGCTCTAGCTGGGGATCGCTTTCTCTATACCATTCTCAAAAGTTCACTTCAAGACAAAGTCAGTAACTCCACTCATTAGCTAAGCCCTTTTCTACAGGACAATACTAATAATATCCAGAAAATTACAAATCTTTGAATTAGTACATTCACAGTGATACTCGAAAGAGAAACCACTGTGTCATTCCTATTCCATACTCACACTGCCCACCTTCACTGCATTAATGGCCAGAGGAACTGTGAGTACCCACAGAGAGCTTCATGTTGGTGGCACATGCGTTTCTTCATTAGGAAGATTAAACATAGATTTTAAAAACCACCACCAACACCAGAAAATACAACTGTGCATTTTCACACTTACCCTACCTACAAGCTTTAACTCACCTCTGTTCTTCTTTCGAGGTAAGTAGTATCGAAAACATTTCAAAGATAGTATGTATTTGGTCACTGGAAAAGTCATGATGCATTTTTACGCAGAAAAACACAGATCATGACTTTTCTTATGACCCAACAGAATAGCTAACGTATCTAGTTTTTAAATTCAAGCCTAGTCTCTTCTAATTAAATATATAAACAATTTACCACTGGTTTTTTTGCAAAAATAAGAACAAAGAGCACTAATTTCAAAATGAAACCTAAATTTCTCTTAAAGGAAATTTTTACATCAAAATTATCTAATGAAGTATTGTTCAGCAATCATAATAAGGCAGCAGTTTATTTTTTGAACCTCACATTTTTAAATACAACATACGCCAGGTGTCAGTTCAGTATTCATAATCATACAGACTATTATGCAAGCTAAAAAAAAAAAAAAAGATGTGGCTGATTAGATACAAATGTATGAATTAATCTTCTCTAAGCATGTGGAAATTTTCCAGGAGCTATTTTCAGCTCCTAAATGCACTGTAGAGTAAGATGCTACCTACTCAGAAAAAAAAAAAAAAAGTCAACTTTCTCAGCCTCCCTATTCCGCATGCATATGGGACATCAGTAAGGGTACAGGGTTCCTACAAAGCAATGGAGAAAATGAAGTTTAAGAATAGACAAGCACTTTTGTGTATATGTGTAAATTTATCCTACTCCCTCGGGACGAAAACAAGGGCTGGGAAATGGAACTTTGGGTCTGTCCCCCCCCCCAGGGACTAGCCATTCCAATCTTTCGGGGACCACTGTGTTCTTTTTCTTCCAGCTGCTCCTGCTGCCAGCGGCCTCTCCAGGTCCACTGCTGACTGCATCCTCCTTGAAAGAGAGTTTCCTTTTTCTCAGGGACACCCCCGTTGCCCGCCTCTTAAGGGTCAGCTTCCTTCTTGAGTGAAGACTTCCTCCTCTTGAGAAGACTTGTGCCGCCAGCCTTCTCTTCAAGATCACTCATTTTCCCCCATTAGGTCAAGCTTGTTAACCACCACCTCCTACGAAAAGTCTTTCTTTCTCTTCAGTTTGATGTGAGATTGTTAAGTCTTCCATTCCATTCACTTGAGCTTCCTGGGCTTTGGTTTCTACTTCCTCTGGGTTTTTTCCCTGTCCCTCCTCCT
Organism: Tupaia belangeri chinensis; assembly: GCF_000334495.1. Lineage (NCBI taxonomy): Eukaryota > Metazoa > Chordata > Mammalia > Scandentia > Tupaiidae > Tupaia > Tupaia belangeri. The sequence continues at coordinate 1,391,242 of NW_006159958.1, forward strand.
CCTCCTGAGCACTACTGCTGTTTGGCAGAGATGCCAGGGCAAGCGCAGCCAACTGTTTCTTCTCCTTCTTCAAGCATTTCTTCTCCTGCTCCCCAGCCATCTCTACTGAGATGCTGCTACTTCTGCTGAACTTGCCTTCCTTCCTTCCTTCCTTCCTTCCTTCCTTCCTTCCTTCCTGACATCCAGACTCTCTTGTCTAATCTCTGTCTCACAGGAGAGCTACTTCTTGACTTGTTCTCAAAGCTTCTCCCCTAAAAGACATTTGTGGGCACCTGAGAGAAGCAGTTTGAGGCAATCCTGCACTTGTTTGCCAGGTATCAGGGGATGAGGCCTTTGCTCCCGGCAACAGCTTGCTCAATGAAGGTAGAGTGAAAAATGAGGCCATATTTTGGAGTGCTATTCCTTGTATTCAGGGCCATGCACACAGTGAGTCTTCTCAGCCCCAAGGGTCCACTCTGTGGATGCTGGATACGTGTCCAGGTTGGTGAGGCTGCCGGCAAGGGCCACGAGACTGGTACCCACAGTGGGTACCCTCAATAAGGCTGACAGGCTGAGGGTTACCTGGCTCACCTTGGAGCATGGTGAGTGAGAAGGCTCTGGCAACACTCTGACACAGACACCCCATACAACTGGAGAAGCTGTCGGTGTTTATCAGGTCAATGACAGACATGTCCAAGTCCATGGAGGACCACAAGGCACTCAGAATAGCCTTGCCGGGCCCCATCTATTACTGGCTCCTATGGCTTCTCCAACTTTTCCTCATTCTGCTCCCTTCAGTTTCCAAGGAAGCTGGGCGAGGTGGGAATGCATGTGCATGGCACTGTTGATGATGTTCACCGGCTCTGGGAAGTGATTCCCTTACCATCCCCTGACCCCTGACACACATAGAGGAGGTACTGATGTCTTCATCCAGCACTATTTTCCTTTTTTTATTTTTTTTATTTTTGCTATAAAGAACACGCACTAGCTGGAAAGAAACAGAGGGGAAGTGAGAAAGCACCCCTACATTGAGCATGACCACACAATAATCCCTTCTCCTCCATTCTCTTGGATTTGGGGCACCCAGGCACATGTACCCATCATGTTTTTCAAGCTGCTGAGTCCTAGACTCAAACTGTGCATGTGGGATTCAGCTACCTTAATGACCATGCCAACTGGCTGGTCCTACCCAGCCCCAGGTATCTCTTTCTTTAAAAGGGGCTGGACAGAGGTGTGGCAGTAACTCAAGGCTTTGCAAGGCCGACACACGTGGGAGAGTTCTGGGTTTTCTTTTCTTTAAAAAAAGACTTAATGCCCATTAGATTTACAAAAATTCAGTCTGATTAGATCATATGTTAAAGAAGATAGAGGTTGGGGCCATCAGGTGGCATGGTGGTTAAGGCACTGGATCACACATGGCCGACTTCAGGGCTTGAGTCCTGGACCTGCAGCCTATAAAACATGCTAGGCACATGTGCGTGTGTGCTCAAAGTCCTGAGAAGGGGTTATGGCGTGCCCATCTTTCTGGTGGTTGGTTCTTTCTTTCTCTCTCTTTCTGACTCTGTCTCTCTCTGGCAAGCACAAGAACTCTTTGGCAATTAAAAAAAAAAAAAAAGTGAGTTAATAAGTACCCCTATACCCTGCAGGTAGGAGTACTCACATGTATGGGTGTGTACTGAGGACTGAAGCTGACCACTTTCTTTTGTTCTTAATTGTCCCTAGGAGGCCGGAAAGAGTCTGCTAGTTAATATAATAGGCAGTTGATCTTGCTAAAGCAGACCACGTGATCCAGTGACTGTGAGATGCTCCCGACGTCCTGACTCTGACTCTGCAGCATCAAGTGAAAGTACAGCAAAGCCTTCTTATCTCTGTTAAAGCTAAACTCAGACATTCTTTTCTGCTGACTTCAAGTCTTTCTGAAACAAACTTATGCTTTTACCCAGTTACTAATCTAAGAATTTCTAAGCCCACCCATAACCCAGAAGCTCTGCTTCTACATGTTCTGCCTTTTGGGGCCAGGCCAATATAAAAGCTCCATGTGTTGATTTACAGTTTTCTTTGTATTTCTTGCTCTCAAAACAAAATACAACAGTTGCTGTATCAAAGCCCGGCGGAACACTGTCTCCGGGCTCCCAGAGAGTGTGCTTAGGGGCCATGATCGGTCACAATCTTGTGATGAATAAACTTTTTAAAATTTTGTTACAGAGTTTGGTTATTTCTGTCAACAGCATGTATTGAATGTGTGTATATGTGTGTGTGTGTGTGTGTGTGTGTGGAATTGTTCTGATAGTAATATACTATACAATGATACAAATAAGCTATAGTTTACATAATCAGCATGCATCAACCTCAACCTAGCTTTAAGCAAAAAAAAAAAACAAAATCTCAGAAGAATAGGGTGTCATTCCATTTGTATAGAGTTCAGCATTAAAAACCAACTAGTTTAGGGACTAGTAGATGAAAAAATGTTTATGTCGCTGGACTCCCAAATCACTGAATGCAGTTTGAGTCCCAGACCTGGTGGTTTAAAACTCACACCAGGTGCATGTGCATGCGTGCCCAAGATCCCGAGAGGAAAACAGAGGAGAAGGGATTGCAGCATGGCCATCCCCCCAAGGGGTGATTTCTCCCTTTCCGTCTCTCTGTCTCTCCCTGCCTTTCTAGTGAACACACGTGCCTGTAACCTACAGGAGGCTGGGAGTTGGGGTTTAATCATGGAGCAGAGGCCCTGTTGAGGAGCTGTGTCTGTCCTTTTTCTCTCTGTAAATCTCTCATTCAAGAAGGAAAGGAATGAGAGGTACAAACCCAGGCCCATTCTGAGATGGCTACTGAACTTCAGCTGTGAAATATTGTTTTCAGGGACTGAAATTGAAGATTTTCTGCTGAGACTTCTCCCTCCAGATTCATTTCTAGATTGGTAGGGCAACCCCTGTATCCTTCTCTCCATATCTGTCTGTCTCTCTGTGTCTCCCTTCTGTCTCTTTTCTTTTTTAATTTTTAATTTTTTTAAGATAAAGTATTCTCTGGGCTCTCAAGTCCCTCCTTTAAATTGCTAATCAGTGCCTTTCCCAATTCCCATTTCGGAGAGGCACAAACCCAGGACCATTCTGACATGGCTACTGAACTTGAGCTGTGAAATACTGCTTTTAAGCACCACACAATTTTCATTTTTTACCTCTTAAAATTAAAATATAATAATGTTTGTCTTTTTCCTTTCTTTTTTCTTTTTTCTTTACTTATTTTTCTTCTTTCCTCTTCTCTTTTCTTCATCTTTTTCTTTTAACTTAATCCATTGGCTGCTCAGCCTCCACGCACTGAGTGTCTAGACAGGTCCAAGTGAACAGTATCCAAACATCTGAATACTATTGGGGTCAGAATACTCCTCAATTCCCACTGAATCTGATGGACAAAGAGTGAAAAATGGAAAAGAAGAGAGATTGTAGATCACCTCCCCCGGCACCCTCTAAACGCTCAGACTGAACTTCAAGAACTAGGAAAAAAACACACAACCCATCAGAAGACCAGAAACCACTGCAGAGGCACAAGAAATTTGAGAAAGCAAGAAAATACCTCTCCTTCGAGGGAAAAGAATAACTCCTCTTCACCTACGGACAGTACAATGGAACTCAAGGAAATGTCAGATAACGAATTTAGAACATTCATAGTGACACAGCTAACAGAGATACAAGAGAAGAGAGACAATGAGCTCCAGAAGACGCAGGAGAAAAGAGCCGATGATTTCCAGGAGGTGAGGAAGTTCTTGCACAATCTGAGAGATCATGAGAAAGAATCAAAAAAGCTGTGAGAGATGAGAGTTGTAATACACAAAATTAAAACCTCCCTTGAAAGTACTGAATGTTGACTAGACCATTCAGAGGATCGAATCTCGGATGTAGAAGACAGAATCGCTGACCTAGAAAAATCCACCACGAAGACTGAGAAAATAGCTCCCAAAAGTGAGAATAATATATGAGAAATACTAGATACAGTTAAATATCCAGATAATTGATACCCCCAAAAGGTAAAAAGACTCATAAAGGTATTGATAATCTATTCCATGAAATCCTGGAAGAAAATTTTCCAAACCTAGGGAGGCATTCAAAGATCCAGTCCCAAGAAATACAAAGGACCCCAAATAGAATCAATCCAAGATCTCCAAGGCACATCATAGCCTGATTGACCAAAACCACAGACAGAGAAAAAAAATACCAAAATTGGCAACAGAGAAACATCAAGTTACCTACAAACAATATCCCATCAGGCTAATATCAGACCTCTCATCAGAAATAGTGCAAGCAAGGAAAGAATGGGAAAATATATTAAAAATGTTAAGGGGAAAAAAAAAATTTCAACCATGAATACTGTACCCAGAAAGATTATCCAGGAAGAAAAGACAAGAACATTCTCAGATAAACAAAACCTGAAGGAATTTACCGACACCAGACCAGATCTCCAAGAAGTTTTAAAAGGAATGTCATACCAGGAAAACTAAATGCAGACACACAGAAATAAGAACAACTAAGAAAATGGCCAACTTAATGATAGGGACAAGTCTGGAATAGAATGCTATGTTCCAGAATTTAAACAGGAAGATTAGACCACAACTGAAGATAGATTAAATATGTAAGACTGAACTGGTGAAATAGAATCTTAGGACTTTTAACTAAAACATTACTGATTTTCTTCTATGCTTTGTTTTCCAGATTGAAGGATTTTCGTCTTGTCTTGAGCTGCCAATAGGTACATGTACCTTCTATTTGAACACAATCCTAATCTGTTTCCTGGCTTTAAGTTTTAAGCAAATCTCTTAGCATTTTTTAAATTTTGACTTATTAAAGCTAAAACTGCTTTTCTTGAAATTAAAAAAGATATTTAAAAAATACCTATTTAATTACCGCAGTAAGCTATATAGCATCAGCTAGGTGTTACTTCATAGTATTTTCATTCTACTCAGAGTTTCACACCTAAAGTCAGAGATGTGTTCACAAATATGTATATATCGGCTGAACTTGCTATTGAAAGTAGTTAGATTAAGATATTTTGTGAATCAATAAAATGTGAGGAAAAAAATTAAAAAGGAATGGAATGCAACTGCAGATCCCAAAGACAGTGTGGGAGGAGGGTGGAAAATGGCAGAGGGTAAGAAATAGGGGGATAAATGTTAAAAATATATATACATATATTGGGAACCAGCAGTTAGCGTAATGGCTATGTCGCTGGACTCCCACGTAGTCGACCGCGGTTCGTGTCCCGGACCCGGTGGCTTAAAGCTCACGCCGGGCGCGTGTGCGTGCGTGCCCAAGATCCCGAGAGGAGAATGGAGGAGAAGGGATTGCGGCGTGACCATCCCCCCTGGGGGGTGACTTCTCGCTTTCTGTCTCTATGTCTCTCTCTGTCTGTCTGGCGAGCGCACGCGCCCTACAGTGAAAAACCTCTCCAAAAAAAAAAAGAATTAAAAAAAAAAGAATTTAAAAAAATATATATACATATATTTATGAAATGAGAAATAGAAAATTATTTGTCGACGATAACATGCATGATTAAGGCACTATGTAGTGTATTGTCAATGGAAAATCACAGTTTGTATGCTGTGATGATACTCAGTGAATGAATGTAAAATAAATTAATAAAAAAATAACCTTTATATTCATCAACAGAGGGAAGGTTAAGTAAATTATGTTATATCCATTCAATTAAATAATGTTCAGTTATAAAACAGAGCATTTTATGTGTAGTTATTTGAATAATCTCTAATAGATCTATTGCTTAATAAAGACAAATAGATACAGTAAAAAAAAAAAAAAAAAGTTGTCTTGATTAATTCCACTCTGGCTTCTGCAACCTTGCCAAGTATTGCCTTTTTTTTGTTTGTTTTGGAGAGGTTTTTGCTATAGGGAGCGTGCGCTCACCAGAAAGACAGACAGAAACAGTGAGAAATCATCCCCCAGGGGGGATTGCCACGCCGCAATCCCTTCTCCTCCATTCTCATCTCGTGATCTTGGGCACACACGCACACACACACACACACACACACACACACCCGGCCCGACCTGAGTTTAAGCCACTGGGTCTGGGACTCGAACCATGGTCAACTACATGGGAGTTCAGCAACATAGCCATTATGTCAACTGCTGGTCCCAGTATTGCTTATTTTTATGCCCCTTGCAAAGAACCGAAACTGGTCATTCTTCCCTAGTTGCCTAGAATAGAAATCGCTTAATGCTATGACTGATTTCCTGATAAAAATCAGTTTTTGAGTCTGTCAAAACAATGAATAATTTGCTTTTACTTCTGTATGTACACTTAATAGTAAATATTTTAGCATTTAAAGAAAAGAAAAGGAATAAATGAACTTTTAAAAGGGGGCGATAGAAACCCCCAAAACTAAACAGAAAAAGATGGTCATTTTGTCTAATAATCAGGAATATGCACATTAAAACTACTGTAAGAAAGAACTTAATGCCCATCAGACTGACAAAAATTTTATCTGATTCAATCAAATGTTAAAAAAGAAGACATGGGTTGGGGCAAAAATCTCTCCAGAAAAAGAAAAATAAAACTAGTTAATATTTAGCAATACATTCAAAGATGAAAACACTTTAAAGAAAAATTTGAGAATGTTTATTGCCAAAGTCAGAATGGTGGTTAGTCCTTGAAAGAAAGGATAATAAGATGCAAGAGGGAAAAGGAATTCTTTTTTTTTTGAGAGGTTTTTTTTGCTATAGGGCACGTGCGCTCGCCAGACAGACAGAGAGAGACAGAGAGACAGAAAGCGAGAAATCACCCCCCAGGGGGGATGGCCACGCCGCAATCCCTTCTCCTCCATTCTCCTCTCAGGATCTTGGGCACGCACACACACACACGTGCCCAGCGTGAGGTTAAGCCACCGGGTCTGGGACTCGAACTGTGGTCGACTACGTGGGAGTCCAGTGACATAGCCACTAGGCCAACTGCTGATTCCAAGGAAAAGGAATTCTTTGGGCTACTCATCTTTTTATTTTATTTTTTTTGAGGAGGGAGTGTGTTTCTACCTATTCATATACATTTCATATCCTCTTCTGTGTAAGAGGTATATTTCACAAGAAAGGATTAACATTCAGAAATACCAGGTAAGTGCTAGAAAACCGGTTCTGCATGTGGGCAAAATATTTTCAAACTGCTTTTGCTAAAAGACTTAAAAGTTCTTTTACCTTGACTATGTCCTGAATGCATTAGACAAATTTGCCATTTCAAAAACTGCAATAATAGAATTACTTTAGTAAGAATGTAACCTTTTATAGAGAGAACAGTAATTTTCTAGTCTATCTGTTTTGTAGGGACAGTGTGAGTATCTATGCTGCCAAAGCACAAATTGATCTGCTTTTCAAATATGCAATATAAAGTTTTCAAAAACTATTGAGCTCTAGACTATTCTGCCCTTCATGAAAAATACACAAGATTTGCCACACACACCAAAGAAATGAGCAAGTGTGTTACCAAAATATAAAACTATTTTGCATTGACAGTAAATATTTCATAATAACGGTATAAATGGCTACCAACTATTATTCTTTATAATATGTGTCCAATGAAAAACATGGGGTTTATAGGGAACAAAGAAATAGGATATAAGATATAATCCCAGATATTAAAATTAATCATTCTTTACTAGGCAATAACTTAAGTTTTGAAAGTTTTTTAAATTTCTTTTACATTGTTAAAGGGATTCTAGAAAACCTCCTTTTCCTTTGAGTTTCAGTATTTCATTCTTTTGCATGTATGTATTTAATATAGTCCACTGCATATTTTTATCTTACCCCCACAATAAGTGCAATTATACAAGCAGGGATTTCAAAAGTGTAGGGA
>NW_006159958.1:1399316-1416883 GCF_000334495.1 Tupaia belangeri chinensis
AAAAAAAAAAAAGTGTAGGGAAGGTAATTAGGGAGAAAAAAATAGAGAGGTAAGACATTTGTGAGACACAGAAATGGTTTATTACCTGTTAATGATGACGTGTATAGTGTTCTCAACTCGACTGATCTGAAATGTATTTCATGTTGAGTAAATTCTCTATACAAGCTAAATGATGTATAGCAATTGATGTACAAAAAATAGTAATATAATAATAAAAGTAGAAAGAAATAAAAATTTTTAAATAACATTAAAAAAAAAAACAACAGGAATTCCACCTTTTTCCTCTGTGTATTTCCAGGTGTGTCTAGCTTGTAGCATTAATGAGAAACCCAAACATATTTTTTAACTGTAGGTAAAAGTGACTTAATTCTCCTATTACTGGTAAGTACAACTTACTAAAACAAATCCCGTATCATGACAAATGACTAAGAGTTCAAACCTACAGGCTAGGAAGGGTTTAAACTGCATTTCTGGATCACTAGGGGAAAACCTTGGAAAGCTGTTCTACACGTGGAACATTATTCTGTTACCATATAACACAGGAAGTAATGAACACAAAAGGAAGATGTTTATTCTGATATATCTTTTTCATTCCTTAAGGAAAGTTTTTAGCCTATGGCTTTGCCTAGGGTGAAACGATGTCAAATGGTTTCAAGCAAACAGAAAATGCCAACCTTTCAGGTCGGTTACTAAATCCTTTACATAGTTAGACACAGCACTACATACATATGAGTTGGTTCACTGACCAGTTGGCTGCATTTTCAGCCATTAACAAAAGCATGAAAAATGACGCGAATAAAACGAAAAATTACATCACACGATAAATACTACTTAATATTAAAATTAATGGATACTAGTGGAAGCTTCCCTGTTGTTGAATCTCAAGATGGCAACCTGACAAGATAATCATGGGGTGTCTGAGACTCCCAGAAGATTCTCTGCGTATACCTTGCTTACCAAACTAGTGTACTGCTAAGTTAAAGTGGGGAGGGCAATAATTAAGAATATGCAATTAAGAGCTAGTTATGTTGTTTCTATTTTCTATTACCCTTTTTTAAGCAAGACATTTAAACAAGTGCATGAGAGAGCGAATTCATTTTTATACTTGCTCCACTGTGGGTCACTTGCTCACTGAGGCATGTCAGAAATATTTAAATTCAGGAGCAATCCTTGGTTGACAAGAGCCTGCACTGCTGCAGGCTACAATCCTCACACAGTGCCTGGAGGGTTATTACAATTGCGGTGTCTATAGAGGACAACAAAGGAACCTTACCCCTTCCCGAAGGCACCTCATTAGCACTGTGTATGCAGCCAAGGGAACAGCCCAGAATTCTCTAGGGTTCTTTTTTTTTTCTTCCTAAAATGAAGAGGAAGGAAAGGCAGTGAGGCCAATAGCACAAAAGATATTAACACTTTTTTTTTTTTAAAAAAAAAAAAGGACACAGTTCCAAATATACAAACTATCCAATACTTCTTAATATTCTATTTAAAGTGCTACTGACTACCTGACAGTTATGACCAGATCAAGTACATACAAGGAGTTCTTCTATTTCTCACTGTATTATATATGATGTAGACAAGATTCCCTTATCAAACACTGTATCAAATAGAATTGAGAAATGACAATACGATCTGATTGATAAAGAAGCCCTTCTATTGATAATTGTAGATGATAATATAGATATCCCTATCTAAAAAGTATAACATTATCTGGAATGATGTGAAAGCACAGAACACACACTTTTTCATAATATCCCAGAATAACCCATAAGCACAGGTAAAAGCCAGAATGTTACCTAGTAAGACAATGATGTGCTAAATAAAAATAAGCAAATATGATTAGCAGGTACATTGATTTTAATGACATCGGCAATAATTTTTTTTCACAGAAGATTAACCAAATTAGTGTAATAATCACAAAAACACTCATGCATCCTACCAAATAAAATCACAAAATACCACAAAAAATAAAATCACCTTTCTGTGCATAAAGGTGGAAAAAATTTCAACTTTTTATACTTCCTATGTTTTTAATTTGCCAGAGGGCAAATGCACTCACCAGGGAGAGACAGAGAGACAAGAAGAGCAGGAGAGGTAAAAAGCACCACCCCTACAATGGGGCGTGGTCATGCTGCACTCCCTTCTCCATTTCTCTCTGCTGTCGGGATTCTGAGCACACATATATACGTGCCCAGCTTGTTTTCAAGCCACTAGAGCTGGGATTTGAACTGTGTAGTCAGTAACATGGGATTCGACTCCTAACTTAACCCCTTAGGTCATGGAGCTGATCTAAAGCTCAATCTTTTTAAAGCAGACAAAATTAGGTTCTTCTTAGAGAAAACATTTAAGTTTGTCCAAATAAAAGAATTGGTACATTATCAGTCCAAAAGCATTTCGCACCCGTGATGAATATTATGACCCATTAAAATTGTTCTGCATATGGTCATACCCTAGACAACATGATGAGGAGCTACTCCAACTCAGAATCGCTAATTGAGAACTGAATTTAACTTCTAAACACAATTCTCTTCCCTTCTAGCTCCACTTACTGAAAATGTCCACTGCAAACCTTTAACATCACCGGACTCGGTCCTGCCTCTCCTTTCCCCCGTCTATTATCTATCCTCTCTTGCAGTGACTTCGATTTCCTAATCCATCACTTAATCTCTTCTGCCAAAAACCCGACCAACTACCCATCTGTTGGAACTCCCCATCTGTTGGTCGTCCCTTTACCCTTGTTTCAGGAAACCCCAACCTTGGAAGAAGCCAGCTGCTTGTTTTCTCTAGGCCTGCATTCAGGCAGCTGGGCTGTTAGAGAAGGCAAGACCGCAAAGCGTTTGTCACCAAGCCACGTGAAAATCAGTGACTTTATATTGCACATAGTCTCGGTGTCCGATTAACAGACTGAACCTGAGGAAAATCAGCCTTGAACTTCTGTCTTCCATTTCCCTCACAATGAGTCTGACAGAACTTGCCCTTTTGTACCCTCAGAATAGATGGAGCCCAATGTTTAACTAAGGCAAGGTAACAATAACCTGGCTGAATCTTTACAGGTCCTTGGCTATGGAAATAAGGTGGGAAAAGACTCCTCCAGCCCCAACCCACATGACTGGCTGAGAAGATTTTCATGGGCTCAGCATTACAAAGCCACACCCTGCTTTTAAACCAGGGTCTAGGCGCTGTCTTGACTGACTTCATTTGCTGCCCATTAGTCACTGCTTACCCTTCGCCCCTTACAGAGCATGGGATCCAGTTATTCTGCCCTGTCATAGGCACTCAGCTATCCTCATCATTTTGTCCCAAGACAATGAATAACTTGTCCTTTACTTTTCTTTTTTTTTCTGGGGGGGGGTGGGTGGGAGAGATTTTCACCGTAGGGCGCGTGCGCTCACCAGACAGACAGACAGAGACATAGAGACAGAAAGCGAGAAATCACCCCCCAGGGGGGATGGCCACGCCATAATCCCTTCTCCTCCATTCTCCTCTCGGGATCTTGGGCACACACGCACATGCACCCGGTGTGAGTTTTAAGCCACCGGGTCCAGGACGTGAACCGCGGTCGACTACGTGGGAGTCCAGCGACATAGCCATTACGCTAACTGCTGGTTCCCTCCTTTACTTTTTAATATACCTCACATTGACTCCCCCTACGTAAGTGTTGTATCTTGGCCAGTTCTGCAGAGACAGTTACAATTCTTACCTGCTCTCTCCTAGAGTTGGCCTGACTAACTACATTCCTTTCCTTATTCACCAAGTTTTGTCCTTCTGTGGCAAATGTCGTGGACCTGTTTTCTGGTCTTCAGAATGAACATATCTGCCTGCTGCGGCAACGCAGGGTCCATTACTGGTTTATGATCAGCAACCCCAGGGGACCGTAACCGTCACTCTCCAGGCCTACTGGTTCTCTGATCAACTATCTCTCTAAAAGGTCTATTTCCAACCTGTGCCCTTCACACCACTTCACCTATTTTCCTCCTTCACAGTGTCAGTCTAAACAGGAAGGCTGATACACAGGAAGTGAAGCAAAGAAAGTTTATCCCATCTGTTGGTCGTCCCTTTACCCTTGTTTCAGGAAACCCCAACCTTGGAAGAAGCCAGCTGCTTGTTTTCTCTAGGCCTGCATTCAGGCAGCTGGGCTGTTAGAGAAGGCAAGACCGCAAAGCGTTTGTCACCAAGCCACGTGAAAATCAGTGACTTTATATTGCACATAGTCTCGGTGTCCGATTAACAGACTGAACCTGAGGAAAATCAGCCTTGAACTTCTGTCTTCCATTTCCCTCACAATGAGTCTGACAGAACTTGCCCTTTTGTACCCTCAGAATAGATGGAGCCCAATGTTTAACTAAGGCAAGGTAACAATAACCTGGCTGAATCTTTACAGGTCCTTGGCTATGGAAATAAGGTGGGAAAAGACTCCTCCAGCCCCAACCCACATGACTGGCTGAGAAGATTTTCATGGGCTCAGCATTACAAAGCCACACCCTGCTTTTAAACCAGGGTCTAGGCGCTGTCTTGACTGACTTCATTTGCTGCCCATTAGTCACTGCTTACCCTTCGCCCCTTACAGAGCATGGGATCCAGTTATTCTGCCCTGTCATAGGCACTCAGCTATCCTCATCATTTTGTCCCAAGACAATGAATAACTTGTCCTTTACTTTTCTTTTTTTTTCTGGGGGGGGGTGGGTGGGAGAGATTTTCACCGTAGGGCGCGTGCGCTCACCAGACAGACAGACAGAGACATAGAGACAGAAAGCGAGAAATCACCCCCCAGGGGGGATGGCCACGCCATAATCCCTTCTCCTCCATTCTCCTCTCGGGATCTTGGGCACACACGCACATGCACCCGGTGTGAGTTTTAAGCCACCGGGTCCAGGACGTGAACCGCGGTCGACTACGTGGGAGTCCAGCGACATAGCCATTACGCTAACTGCTGGTTCCCTCCTTTACTTTTTAATATACCTCACATTGACTCCCCCTACGTAAGTGTTGTATCTTGGCCAGTTCTGCAGAGACAGTTACAATTCTTACCTGCTCTCTCCTAGAGTTGGCCTGACTAACTACATTCCTTTCCTTATTCACCAAGTTTTGTCCTTCTGTGGCAAATGTCGTGGACCTGTTTTCTGGTCTTCAGAATGAACATATCTGCCTGCTGCGGCAACGCAGGGTCCATTACTGGTTTATGATCAGCAACCCCAGGGGACCGTAACCGTCACTCTCCAGGCCTACTGGTTCTCTGATCAACTATCTCTCTAAAAGGTCTATTTCCAACCTGTGCCCTTCACACCACTTCACCTATTTTCCTCCTTCACAGTGTCAGTCTAAACAGGAAGGCTGAAACACAGGAAGTGAAGCAAAGAAAGTTTATCTGAGACAACGCCTTAGGATGATTCACCTAGGTGACAGATTCTAGGTATCTAGAATGCGCATTCGAAATGACTACTGAAAAGGCCAGTCCTATAACAGAGGAGGGTAAAGAGAGGGGAATTACACATTGTTAAGCATTTACATTTGGGACTGACTAGCAGGTAGCATGGCAGTTTAGGTGTTGGACTCCCACATGGCCGACTGCGGTTTGAGTCCCATACCTGGTGGCTTGCTTCTCTCTCTCTCTCTCTTTCTCTCGCTCTCTCTCTCTGTCTGTAGTGAATGCATGTGCCCTACAGCAATTTTTTTTAAATCCTAATAAAATTAGAAAAATAATTCTTTAAAAAAAAATTTTACATTGTGCTCAGCCTCTGTGGCACAGCCACACCAGACTGCGGAGCAGGAAGCACGTGCTATCCACAGTTCAAATCCCCAGCCCAGTTGCAGCTAGCCTGAAAACAGGAAGGGCATGTGTTTGCACTGGCTCCTGGGGGCTGGAGGGCTGGAGGAGGTAGGGCCTAGCGTGACTGTGTCTACTCCCTGTCTCCTCCTTCCCTCCCTTCCCCTCTTCTCCTTCCCTCCCTCCCCCTCTTCTCCTTCCCTCCCTCCCCTGCTTCACACAGTATATGCCCACTCTTATCAGAAACCAAAACATAAAAGAAGGAAGAATCTACCTTGGCCCATTTAAAATAACACAGACAACTGATTGGCTACGTTCTTCTTTACAGGAGGAATTTCAGGAACACTTCTATAAAGGACGGAGGTCACACTGTAAATCGCTAGCTATTTGCAGGCCAACAGTTAGCTTGCTAGGAAGCAAGCATGCCTTCTGGGCAATAACCCTGATAGGTGTGAGGAATACCCAAGGTCTCATGCTTATGCCTCTTTGGGCTAATTTAAGAAACTTCATGTCCCACAGATTGCTCTGAACTGCTTTTCTTTCTCAACATAAATAATAGAAGTTTAGGCAAAGAACAAATACACTCTCCAGCCTCATCCCCAATACGCAAGGAAAGGTGCCTTTCACAAAATCTGGCAAACAAATTTTATCATTTTACTTGCTATAGGGCGCATGCACCCACCAGAGAGAGACCAAAAGAGAGGGTATTTTCTATTCCAAGAAAAGGGAGTAAAGACAGAATGGAGAGATCAACAAGTACTCACTAAGAAAGGTATCCACGGGGCCAGCAGGTGGCAAGAAAGAAAGAAAGAAAAGAAAAGTATTCAAGCCAGCTGGTGGTATGGTGGTCAAGGCAGCTGGATCCCACCCAGCCAACTGTGTGGTTTGAGTCCCAGACCCAGTGGCTTGAAAAACACACAAGGTTCATATGTGTGCCTGCCCCAAATCCTGAGAGAATAGGTGGGGATGGGAGCAGGGGTGAGGTGTGGGTACATTCTCATTTTCCCCTATCTCTCCCTCTCTCACTTCCTCCAACCCCAGCACGCTCGTACAAAAATAGAAAAAAAAAAAAACAAAAACTTTTTTTTCCTATACCTTTCTCTACTTCCTAATTTTCGAGGTTTGTGAATTATTTTCTCTTCAAAATATAAAATTTCATGGGGCCAGAAAGTGGCATGGTAATTAAGGGGCTGGACTCTCACATGACTCCCACATAGCTGACTGTGGTTTGGGTCCTGGACCTGAAGGCTTGCTTTCCCACTTTCTCTCTCTCTTTTTGTCTCTCTCTGGTGGGTGCATGTGCCCTATAGCAAGTAAAACAATAATAATAATAATAAATGATATTTTATTTTATATATATACATATATATGTATGTGTGTATATATGTGTGTGTGTATAGGTATACACACACACATATATATATATATAAATCACCTAAGAATAACTTCAACCAAAGATGGATATACAAAAAAAAACCTTCTGAATAAAATGAAATAAATGCAATGAAAATTTTTTCTAAAATATAAATGTATGAAAACATTTTTTTATACTTTAGAAGACTTTCATAAAGATAACAATATGCAGATTCGGTACAATTGTTCTCAAGTTTATTTGCATAACCAAAGCAGCTGTTTTAAAAAATGATGTGCAGAATTGGGCAAGCTGACTCTAAAATTTATTCTGACAGGGCCAGCTCCAAGGACTACTGATTAAATGGCTGGATCTCACAGAGCTGACCATGGTTCAAATGCTGGCCCTGGTAGCTTAGAAAACATGCTGGGTGTCTTTGTGTATCTGAAGTCCTGACAGGACAGGGAAATGTAGAAGAGATTGCAGAGGGGCCACACCTCATTAGAGGTGTTTTCTCCCACTTCCCTCTCTCTCTGGCATGCACACATACACACCCTGATAATCAAGTGATTGATTGATTGATTGCTAAATAAATAAATAAATAAAATTTATTCTAATATGTGAAGGGCCAGGAATACCAAAGATATTTACAAAAGGGAAGAATAAGAAAGAAACATTGTACAAGTTCACAATACTAATTATGAAGAAAAAAAAAAAATTTTGGTAAGAGAGAGATTTTCACTATAGGGCACAAGCATTCACTGGAAAGACAGGGAGAGACAGAAAGTAAGAAATCTACCCCATGGGGAATGGCCATATGCAATCCCATCTCTTCCATTCTCCTCTCAGGAGTTTGGACACGCACGTACATGCTCCCAGCATGAATGTCAAGCCTCCGGGTCGGGGACTTGAACCACTGTCAAATAGGTGGGAGTCCAGCAACATAACCATTACACTATCTGCTGGTCCCAAAGGAAGATTATTTAAAATAATGATGTTTTATAACAATTATGGTTGTTGCCTTAAAGTGATGATTGTCCAGAAAATCAGTTACATTTCGATTTTAAGGTTATATTACAGTTAAGCAAATTCTAGAACCAAACTTTCAAAATTTCATGAGAGATCTTATTAATTGATAACTTACCAGTACTTATTTAAAACTCTCAGAATATATCATGAAATGACTAACCACAATTTATCAACATCTACTCAACGATATTCTAAAGAAATACATTGAAGGAATATTAACTTTTACCTTCTTAAATTCAATAGCACTTCCGTCATATAACTTTAGAAATAAAAATTGAAATTCTGCCATTACAAATTCCCATAGTCATGCTTAAAGCTATATTTGTACAGTGTAGTGTTTTATTTAAACTAAAATGGAACTTTTGTACTAGAAGAACCGATGGCCCTCTCTTGCCTGAAGGAGTCAGAGAAGGCAGCCATCTAGAGGACTCAGGAGATTTCCAGTTCACTGCTTTTAAAACATGGCCTGCAAATCTCCCACACTTTAAAGGAAAAGAGGTCCCAAGAGGGAGAGAAGAAGAGAGACAGACAGAGGGTGAGAGACACAGAGAGACACTGAGAAAGTCTCTTCCACAGAGGTAAAAGTGCTCCTAAGTTCCTTAGGCATGCTCTAAGGGACAGAGTCAAAAAACTTTTACAGGGAAGGAATACTTGTCTAGCAGGATATGTCAGAATATGTCAAACGACAATAGAACTAGTCAGACAGTCTCACCTGGGTGGCTACAAGATAGATCAGCTCCCCAAGGGTTGGTAAAAGACACTGTTTTAATTTGCTGTTCCTGAAGTTTTCCCTAATTAATTCAGTTAGGAGAACAATCGCCTGAAAAGAGGAAAAAAGCATATTATTTCTGGTGTATATCCCAGTTCTTGTATGTAAAAAGCAAGAAGCTCTGCAAAATTCACATTCCGTTTTTAAGAACTAGTTCCCAAGATACTTTCAAAATATGGACCTTATAACTCTTCCAGATAGAAGTAAAAATAAATCTAGTGGGGCCGGCTGGTACCACAGTCGTAACACAATGCTTTACGATGCTGGACACACACGGGAAGGTCCCAGGTTCACGTCCTAAGGTCTTCCCACACACGCAGCGCCCCCACGGATGTCTGTGATCCCAGGTAGCTGAGGCTGGGGACGATCATAGCTTGAAGACTCCTTTGAGAGTTGGCCCCCTCCACTTTGGAAGGAAGATACAAATAAACTTTAAACACACACATATATTTAAACTTCTGTACAGGGTCCTGTGGTGAAGGCAGCTGGATCCCACATGGCTGACTACTGGTTCGAGTTCCAGCCCTCCCAGCTTAAAAAACACTCCAGGCACATGTACATGTGTGCCCAAAATCCTAGAGGTGAAGGGACTGCAGCACAGCCATGCCCAGACTGGAGGGCGCTTTCTCTCTCTCCCTCGCTATCTCCTGGGCAATGCATGGATGCTCTGGCAAATTGTAAATAAACAATAAAATTAACTCATATACATAGAGCACTTTTCAGTTTGCAAAGCATTTTTACCGTATCATCAATCCTATGAGGTGATCGCTAACTTTCTCTAAGAAATGAACAGAGACTAAGAGAGATTCCACCACTTGCTCCAAGGTCCCCAGTTCAACTGAACACCCAGATCTGAGCACAGATTTTACTATAGAGATCTCTGCCTGCTCTAGCATACTGGAGTTCAAGAAGTTCTTACATTATAGAAAACTTTTGCAATGCTTTAAAAAAAAATCATAGGATAAGACAAAGTTTCAGTATAATTCACTTGGAAACTCAGCAGCCTATTTTCTCAGAGTTAGTTACTTTCCTAGGTAGCATGCTAAGAAAATCACATACACTCCTTGCCAGAATTCATACACCAGTACGAGGTTGATCAAATCGAAGTACAACCAGGAAGTGGGATAGAAAGGTTTCAGAATAATCTATATAGGATGGCTTCATTCTGAAAAGGAAAAAAATAATGTATATAAAATAGTATAAAAGCATTACTCTAAAACTGCGCAACTCAAAGAGTGGTGCACAGCAACACCATCTCTTAGCAAGGCTTCAGTTTAAAACTGAAAGTAAGGTCGAACCCTTCAGAGCAAGTGGATACGACCACAACGCCCCAGCGTGCGCTCACATGTCTCTTTCCGTAAAGCAAAAGTACGAACAAGCTGGAAATGCACGTGGGGTATCTTCAGAGCAGTCATGCTCCATAGGAACACTTGTAGATGTGGTAATTCTTTTTAAGAATTATTTTGGGACCAGCAGATGGCATAATGGCTATGTCGTCGGACTCCCATGTAGTCCACCGCAGTTCGAGACCCGGACCCGATGGCTTAAACTCACACCGGGCACATGTGCATGTGTGCCTAAGATCCCGAGAGGAGAATGAAGAAGGGATTGCAGCGTGGCCATCCCCTCTGGGGAGTGATTTCTGGCTTTCTGTCTCTCTGTCTCGCTTCCAAGTGCACATGCCCTATAGCAAAAACATCTCCAAAAAAAAGAATTATTTTAACTTTATTTAATTAGTTTGTTTATTTATTTTAATTTGATGAGAGAGGTATGGAGTTGGGGGGGGGGTGGAGTGAGAAAGGAAGCCGCTAGGTCCAGGACTCAAACTGCAGTCAGCCACATGGGAGTCCAGTGCCTTTAACAACCATGCTATTTGCCAGCTCCAGATGTGGTATTTTTTTAAAACACCTTTTTTTTTTTTTTAAGTTTACTTACTTATTTTAAGAGAAAGATAGAACACCCTCAACAGGGCCTTAGCTGCAATACCCACCCCAACATTTCTCAATCGGCCAAAATTAAAAGCATGCATACATACATACACACACACACACACACACACACACACACACACACACACACCATATATAGGCCAATCTGGGAACCATGCCGTGGTCTTCCATATGACGTCCACCACTACAGAATATTGTGCTATCACTGTTCCACCATGGTGGGGCACAAAAAGCTTTAATGAATTATAATAATGGACATATGGTAAACTGCACATATTCAAAGTGTACAATTAAATACATATGATATACATACTTGACTGCAAAATCATCACCACAATAAAAACAGCAAATGCCCTCCATGTTTCCCCTTTTTGTAATCCCTCTGTCTCATTCCCTTTCTTTCCACTGTGCATAGCCACCAGTTCACTTTTGAATTTTCAAGAATTTATAAGAGTGGATCATATGCTGTGGATCCTTTCATTATCTGGCTTCTTACACTCGGCATAATGTATCTGACAGTTATTTATGTTGTTGCCATGTTCAATAGTTTGTTCATTTTCACTGCTGAGTAGTATTCCACTGTATGGATATACCACAGTGTGTAACTCTAATGACTTACCATTTTACCCACAGTGAATCCTCTACATGAAGTAGTTCAGAGTAAAAAGGAATTATGTAGAATTACATTGAAGTAGGTAACTTCACATTGTCTACCTTTTCCATTGACCTTTATTGATCATCCACTAGCACTAAACTGAATCATCTAAAAATTGTGAGTGTTTAACCATGTTTTTAACCTACAAAAACTGCAAATTGTTATTAGCACACTACCCTAAAAGAATACCTCTTCTTTTTTTATATACTGATGCTGTAAGAGGTTTATCAAAAGGCCCTGTAAGAGCCTCTAAACATAGGAACAATTGCATAGACTCCAGACATTTTCAAATTTAAAGCATATTCACAGTGAACTTTAAGTAAACCAACTTACAACACAATAGATGCCCATTGGATTGATACCTGACTTTTTCACTATTATCTCTCACTTACACATACTAGTTATACTTATTTATATGGTACAGGATGGTTTTTCCAAATGTATGCATTGTACAATGATCAAATCAAGACAACAAACATACCCATTATCTCCAATTTTTTTCTTTAGCTTTTGTTATAGGGTACTTGTACTTGCTAGAGACAGAGAGAGACAGAAATAGAGGGAAAGTAAGAAATCACTCCCTAGGAGTGATGGTCACGTCGCAATCCCTTTTCCTCTATTATCCTCTCAGGATTTGGGACATGTGCACACAAGTACCCAGTGTGTTTTTCAAGCCACCAGGTCCAAGACTCCAACTGCTTAGTCGACCAAGTAAGATACAACCACTTTAACCAACACACCGTCAGCTGGCCCTCCATCTTCAATATTTATCATTATTTTCTATTGTGTACATTTGAAATCCACTCTATTGTTTTTTCATTGCCAAAGGGTGTATGCACTTGCCAGAGAGACAGCAAAAGAAAGAAAGCACCCTTCAATTGGGGCTTTATCATAACACAATCCCTTCTCCTCCATTTCAGGATTTGAATCATGATCCACCATGCCAGATCTGGATTCCTTAACCACTAGGTCCCAGGGTCAGTGTTTCCTGTTTTGAAGGATACCTTGAATTGTCTGCAATTACAGTCATTCTACTGTGCTATAGTAACTTAGAGCTCATTCCATCTGCCTGCCTGATTATACATAAGTACATCTGCTAACTGATTGATCCCCATCTCTTTCAGACCCTGTCCAACTTTTGATATTCACTATTACACTCACTCTTCCTATACAACTGAATCTTTCAGCTTCTGCTAATGAGTGAGAACATATGGTATTTGTCTTGGTTTATTTGACTCATCATTTTTTCCTCCAAGTTTATCCATGTTGACTCAAATGAGTCCATTTAATCCTTTCTTAAGCTAAATAACATTCTATTTTGTGTGTATGTGTGTGTGTGTGTATGACATTTTCTTTACTCATTAGTTCATAGACGCTTCGGTTGGTTCCATATATTGTGAATAGTGATATAATAAAAATTAGAGTGCAGAAATCTCATCATCATGTTAATTCTCTCCCCTAGGGGTACCTAGTGGTACAATTACTGGATCCCAAGGTAGTTATGCTTTTAGTTATTGAGGAACCTCCATTAAAGCATTCTGAAGAAAAAGGAAATGATGCAGGAAGAAAATCTGGAATATAAGAGATCAAAAGAACATAATAGGGACCAGCAGTTACCGTAATGGCTATGTTGCTGGACTCCCACGTAGTCAACCACGGTTCGAGTCCTGGACCCGGTGGCTTAAAACTCACGCCGGGCGCGTGTGTGTGTGTGTGTGCCCAAGATCCCAAGAAGAGAATGGAGGAGAAGAGATTACGGCGTGGCCATCCCCTCTGGGGGTGATTTCTCGCTTTCTGTCTCTCTGTCTTTCTCTGTCTTTCTGGTGAGTGCATGCACCCTATAGCAAAAAAAATAAGTATGGACCCATGAAAGGGGAAGAAGCTTGGGCAGTCCTTATAGTGGTGGTTATGGATCTGGTGATGGAAGTGGTGGGTATGGTAGCTGGAGGTTCTAAAAACAGCAGAAAAGGCCGACAGTTCTTAGCAGGAGAGAAAGTGAGGAGTTGTCAGGAAAGCTGCAGATCACTTTGAGACAGTTGTCCCAAATCGAGCGCCCGTGCCCTATAGCAAAAACCCCCCCAAAAAAAATAAAAAAAAAAAAAAAAAAACCATAATAGACAAAAATATAGCTAAATACAAAATATGTTCTCACATTAAATTGTCTAAATAATGTTTGATGGCTGAAGTAAAAATTAAGATAATTTCTCTTTCTCAGAATTTTGGGCATTCATAAACACATGCCACCAGGTCCAGTACTTAAAGCACGGTCAGCTACGTGGTGGTCCAGCACCTTAACCGTCACACTGCCTGGAAGCCCCAAGATTCCTTCCTTTTGAATCTTTAGAAATAGTTTGAGAAGGGGCAGGGAGGTGGCATGATGCTGAAGTAAAAATTAAGATAATTTCTCTTTCTCAGAATTTTGGGCATTCATAAACACATGCCACCAGGTCCAGTACTTAAAGCACGGTCAGCTACGTGGTGGTCCAGCACCTTAACCGTCACACTGCCTGGAAGCCCCAAGATTCCTTCCTTTTGAATCTTTAGAAATAGTTTGAGAAGGGGCAGGGAGGTGGCATGATAGTTAAGGGCACTGAACTCTCACATGGCTGACCACAGTTTGAGTCCCAGACCTGGTGGTTTGCTTTCTCACTTCCCCTCTCTCTCTCTTTCTCTGTCTCTGTCTTTCTCTCTCTCCCTGGTCAAACTGGAAAATAATAATAATGAAGTTAAATAAAAATAATTCTTTAAAAAAATAGTTTGAAAAGAACTAGAGTTAGCTCTTCTTTAAAAGGTTTGTAGAATTCAAAAGTGAAGCCATCTGGACCTGGGCTTTTCTTAACCAGGAGATTATCTATCACTGATTCAACCTCATTACTTGTTATTGGTCTGAATCAAGCTAGGTAACTTATATGTGCCGAGAACTTCATCAGTCTCATCTAGATTTTCTAGTTTTTGGCAAATCGTCACTCATTGCATTCTCCCATGATTTTTTGTATTTTTGATATACCGATTGTAATATTACCAGTTTCATTACAAATTGTATCTATCTGGTTTCTTTCTGTTTTTCTGGATTCATCTAGGTAATGGTTTATCAATTTTATCTATCCTCTCAAAAAAAACAACTTTTCATCCTGTTGATTTTTGCACAGTCCTTTCATTTTCTATTTCATTTATTTCTGCTCTCAGCTTTACTATTTCTTTTTTAAAAAATATACTTGTTTATCTATTAGTTTGTTGCAATTTTCAAGTCACCGAGTCAACTCAAATTGCTGTGGGCCATGTGGGAATCTAGCGCCTCAACCATCATGCCATCAGCTGGCCCCTACTCTTTACTTTTTCTTTTCTTCTTTTATTTCGGGGTTTGTTGTTTCTTTTCCAGTTCGTTAAGATGTGATGTTATTTATTTGCTACCTTTCTATTTATTTCTTATGGGCATTAATGGCTATAAACTTGTCTCTTAGGACTGCTTTCTCTGTGTCCCAAAGGTTATAGGGAGAACTATGCTCAAAATCATTAGTTTCAATGAATCTTTCTATGTCAGTGTCAATTTCTTCAGTAGTTTGAAAGTAATTCAGGAGTTAGTTGTTTAATTTTCATGTTTTTGTGTATTTTTGAGGGTTCATTCTGTGGTTTATTTCCAGTTTAATTCTGTTGTGGTCAGAGAAAATATTGGGTATAGTTTATATACTTTTAAATTTAAAGAGGCATGTTTTGTGACCTATTATGTGGTCACTCTTTGAAAATGTTCCAGGGGTTGGCAGGTGGTGGTTAAGGGTACTGGACTTCCACATGGCCAACCATGGTTCAATCCCCAGATGTGGTGGCTACGTTCTCGCTCTCTCTCTCTCACATACACTCTATTCCTCTCTGGCCAAATTTAAAATAAATAAAGTTAGATAAAATAATTCTCAAAAAAAAAATAAAGAAAGGAGGGAGGGAGGGAAGGAAGGAAGGAAGGAAGGAAGGAAGGAAGGAAGGAAGGAAAGAAGGAAGGGAAGGGAAGGGAAGGGAAGGGAAGGGAAGGGAAGGGAAGGGAAGGGAAGAGAGAAAGAAAAATAAAAGAAAAAAAGAAAAGAAAATGTTCCATATGATGAAAAAAAAAGTATATTCTGTAGTTGCTGGATGAAAATGCTCTACATATGTCTGTCAGGTCCATTTGGCTTCAATTCATATCAATTAGTTCCTGTATCTCCTTGGTTTATTTGTTTAGTTGTTTGTTTTCTGTCTAGATGACCTGTTCAAGCAGTGACAGTGAGGCATTGAAGTCTCCAACAACTAGTATGCTGCAAGTTTTTCTCTCTCCTTAGATCTAGCAGTCTTTCTTTAGCATATTTGGGTGCCCTGACATTGAGTGCATAAATATTTATGATTGTCATATCTTCTTGCTGAATTAATTATTTTAGAACTATGTAGTGTTCTTCTTTGTCTCTTTTTACGCTTTTTATACTAAAGTCTATTTTATCTGATATCAATATTGTAACTCCTGCCTTTTTATAATTTTTGTTTATATATTTTTAGCAATGAAGTGTGTTTCTTGTAAGCAATATATAGAGGGTTCCACTTTTTTCATACATTGAGTAAATCTGTGTCTTTAAGTTGGAGAAAGTAGTCCATTAACATTCAATTATTATTGAATGTTATTATCAATATGTATGCACTTAGCCCTGTCATTTACTTTTTTTTTTCCTACTTGCTTTGTTTTCTCTTATTCCTGTTTCCTGTATATCTCCCTTTAGTTTTTCAGATTTAGTGTTCCCTTAAATATTTCCTGAAAGGCTGCCCTACTTTGAGTGAATTCTTTCAGCTTTTTTTTCTCTGGTAGTAATTTTATTTCTCCTTCCCACTTAAAGGATAATCTTGTGGATATAGTATTCCTGGCTGAAACTGTTTTACTTTGAGAGATTTAAATATGTCTTCCTATTTTTTACTGGCCTGCATTGTTTCAGTTGAGAAGTCCGCTGTCAGTCTAATAAGGTAAACTTTGTAAGTAACTTTGTGTTTCTCTCTTGTCATTTTCAGAAGATTGTCTTTGTCTTTGGTTTTTAGTAGTTGGGCTATGATGCCCCTTGGTGAGGATCTTCTTATATTATATCTATGTGGTGTTCTTTGTATTTCCTGGACTTGAATTTCCATATGACTCTCTAGGTTTGAATGTTTTCAACTAATATATCATGAAAGAGATTTTCTGAGCTTTTACCCATCTCTTTGCCTTCAGAAATACTCAATAGGCAAATAATTATCTGTTTAATGGTGTTTGGGATTTCCCATGGGTTGTCCTCATTTTAGTGGTTATTTTTACATCCTTCTTGGTTGCTTGGACTAAATCGAAAACTTTGTCTTCAAGATCAGAGATTCTTTCTTCTGCATGGTCTAATCTGTTGTCAATACTTTCGAGGGAGATTTCGACTTACACTCTACCTTCTTTTTTTTTTTTTGGAGAGATTTTCACTGTAGGGCGCGTGCGCTCGCCAGACAGACAGAGAGAGACATAGAGACAGAAAGCGAGAAATCACCCCCCAGGGGGGATGGTCACGCCGCAATCCCTTCTCCTCCATTCTCCTCTCGGGATCTTGGGCACGCACGCACACGCGCCCGGCGTGAGATTTAAGCCACCGGGTCCGAGACGCGAACCGCGGTCGACTACGTGGAGTCCAGCGACATAGCCATTACGCTAACTGCTGGTTCCCTGTATTGTATTCTTTAACTCTAGAAGTTCTGTTTATTTTTCAGGATGTCTATCTCCTTAGAATTTACTCCTTCAAGTCCTGGAATGACTTTCTCATGACCTAGGATTGGTCATCCTATTGCTTGCTCTTGTATTTGATTGAGTTTAGTTACAATAAAGATTCTGAATTTTTTTCATCTAAAATTTCTGTGATTTCTTGTGTTTTATCCATTATTGATGTAAAATTATTGTGTTTCTTTGGGTGGGGGTCAGTATTTCCTTTTTTAAATATTTCTTGAGGTTCTGTTGTGATTTGTAGACACTTAGTTATGAATTCAGTTCACTCAGATTTGCACAGAAGAACTTCTGTGCATTTTTTCTGAGG
>NW_006159958.1:1416914-1421863 GCF_000334495.1 Tupaia belangeri chinensis
AGGGAAAGAATCCCTGCAGAGCCTCACTGTGTTCAGATGTTTTGGCTCCTACATAGCCAAAACTTTCTGGTCACTATGTAGCTAAGGGCTGAACAGAAAAGCGAGAATGTAAGGTGGTATATAAAATTGCTCACTGCACTGTGCTCACCACAGGGGCCAAGGCAGGTGCTCCTCCCACACCCTAGGCTCAGCAGGAGACTTTGATGGTGTATTGGAGCCAAGGGGCCCTGCTTTCCCCTTGCACAAGTTCTGGAGGCTGAAGTGGCCATTCCTCCCTAAAATAGAATCTTTAGAGTGGCAAAAGAAACACCACTAAGTGCTAACTGGGCTTCAGATCAACTGGTCCTTCTTTCATTTCTCTTAGCTTTTGGCCCCTAGCTTTAAGTTCCATGGTAAAAGTTGAGCAGACAATGACCCAGATGCAGTGGCAGCAGTACTACACACACTCTATACACTGTCCCCCAGAAACATTATTTAATAATATAAGAGCCAACCACCAGTAATTATAATAGTAGTAATAATAATAATAAATTCTAAATGTATATCCCCAGACAAAAGAGCTGCAGATTACATGAAGAAAAATCAATAGAACTTCAATACCACCTCTCAGTCACTGAAAGATAAATGCTACATGATCTCAGTTATACGTGGAATCTAAAAGAAAATCAAACTAACAGATACAGAGAGTAGAATGGTGGTTACTAGTGGTTGGGATGGGCTGGGGAATGGGGAGGTATTGAGAGAAAGGTACAAAGTTTCAGTTAGAGAGAAAGAAAGCATTTTTGAGATTTATTCCAAAGCATAATGACCAGAGTTGTTAATAATATATATTGTAAAACTGCGAAAAGAGTAGATTTTTTTTTTGGAGAGTTTTTTGCCATAGGGCACGTGCGCTCGCCAGACAGACAGAGAGAGACATAGAGACAGAAAGTGAGAAATCACTCCCCAGGGGGGATGGCCACGCCGCAATCCCTTCTCCTCCATTCTCCTCTCGGGATCTTGGGCATGCACGCACACGCGCCCAGCGTGAGTTTTAAGCCACCAGGTCCGGGACGCGAACCGCGGTCGACTATGTGGGAGTCCAGCAACATAGCCATTACGCTAACTGCTGGTCCCAAGAGTAGATTTTAAATGTACTCATTACAAAAAATAAGTATGTGAGGTAATAGATATGTTAAGTATTGGTCATCAGAAAAGTCATGACATGTTTTTGCATAGAAAAAACATGTCATGACTTTTCCAACTACACAATAGTCTGATATAATTATCCCACAATGTATACATGTATCAAAATATCATGCTATACCATAAATACATATAATTATTCACCACTTAAAATGTAATATCTTTCTAAATTTCAAAAACAAACTACTAGTAAAAAAAAATAACTACACTAAAAATGAGCACATATCAAAAAGACAATAAGGGAATATTATACACAATTCCCTATTTAAATATACTGAGACATAAATGAAATTTACCAACCTGTCAAAACATTATCTTAACTTCCTCATTATGAAACAGATAATTATTTGCAAAGGACATGAGTGTCTACTAGAAAATACCAAGGTATCTAGAATTCTAAGGTATTCAAGAAAAAATTCCTGGGACCAGCAGTTAGCGTAATGGCTATGTCTCTGGACTCCCATGTAGTCGACTGTGGTTCAAGTCCCGGATCTGGTGGCTTAAACTCATGCCGGGCGTGTGTGTGTGCCTGCCCAAGATCCCAAGAGGAGAATGAAGGAGAAGGGATTGCAGCATGGCCATCCCCCTGGGGGGTGATTTCTCGCTTTCTGTCTCTCTGTCTCTCTCTGTCTGTCTGGCGAGCACATGTGCCCTATAGCAAAAACCTCTCAAAAAAAAAAAAGAAAAAGAAAAAATGCCTAAAACTAACATGAGTTCAGTAAAGTCATAAGATATCAACATTCAAAAAGCAATTATATTTCCATATACTAGCAATGAATACACAGAAAATGAAATTTGGACCAATTACAATCACTAAAAAACTTCAATACTTGGATAAATATACCAAAACATGCACAGAATTTATATGCTGAAATGACACAATGCTATGCAAAGAAATCAAAGAAAAGCTAAATAAATAGAGATATGAAGTTTGTAGATAGGAAGATTCAACATAGTAAAGATGTTGATTCATCACAAATTTGATAAACTGGCTTAATATGATTCCTATGAAAACTCTGGAATAATTGTTTATAGTTATCAATTAGATTATTCTAAAATTTACATAGAAGGGCAAAAAAAATTAGAATAGCCAAGGCAACTTTGAAAATGAAGGATAAAATGTAATTAATCTCCCTGGATTCAAGACCTATAATATAGCTACAGTGCAAGAATAATAGGAACTACTAGAACACAGAATCTCTACTTGGAAAAGTAAAGAAGTAGTCAATCATCTGAAACCAGTGAGGGTCCAGAGCCCTTTGCCCCACACAGGGGAGAAGGAAAGAGGAACTCACATTTTAAACTCTAAATTCCAGACTCCTACCTCAGATTTTCACACTCACAACCTGTAAAAGACCAACCAAACAGGCACAGAT
Organism: Tupaia belangeri chinensis; assembly: GCF_000334495.1. Classification (NCBI taxonomy): domain Eukaryota; kingdom Metazoa; phylum Chordata; class Mammalia; order Scandentia; family Tupaiidae; genus Tupaia; species Tupaia belangeri. The sequence continues at coordinate 1,419,476 of NW_006159958.1, forward strand.
AACACACTGAAGGGAAGTGCACAGTTGTACCACTTTGGAGCAAACATAAGACCTCACACACCACCCCCATACCAAGTCACAAGAGTATTATATTGTCCTGTGAGCTTACCAGCAGCTGTTGCACCATTTATTAGCGGGACTAAACAATCTGGTGTCTCCATAGAATGGAGAAAGCAGAGAACTCCAAAGAGAGAAGAAGCCCCTGTGACTAGGAGAAAGGGAGTGAACATTCCCAGGAATTGAACTCTACTATCCCATCTCATACTGAGATCAAGATCTCTGCATCCTCACCACTCCCACCAGAATGTACAAGAACATCCCCTCCTAGGAGAGACTGAAGAGTTCGGACACTAACCCCTCTGTGGTGGGCAGGGCAGGCCTGTACTCTCCCTTCCTTCAGACTCAAGTCCTGGGGAGTAGCGACCTGCCCCCAACTGATGCCACCCACAGCACAGCTCTTCTGGACCTGTGTGAATCACAAGTGTGGGCGAAGGAAAGGGGAGGGACACCTGACAAAGAAGAGAGTCCCTGACTTGGAGATCCCCACTCCAGGTAAGAGTAGAGAAGACAAGGCATCACCTAGGACCACCTCCTGGTACTGCAGTGTTTGATTTAGCCACTTAACTCCTAGCATGTGTCTGCTCAAATTTGATCAGCTTCCCTGAATCACCAGACGCTATAGGTTGTGACTCTAACGAGGGCCTCACAGATAGGTTAGCCTCTGGTCCCTATCTGATGACATTCCCAAAGCAACATCCAGGCACAAGGAGTCACTTAGCCTTTATGTGTCCCACATAGGCCATACAGGCCTTGTTTCTTGTGTCTCACAGGTAGACTTTCCTCTGGACCCTCCTGGCCAGCCTTCTAAGGCCGCATTGAAGCCCAGGAAATCACCTGCTGTCAGAAATGAAAGGCAGGGTACATAAGCCTGGCTGGCATCTAAAAGGCACAGATATCCCTTAGCCCCTCCCATAACAACCTGCCAGAATCCCAAAGGTTATCCTGTCTCCTCTCTCCCCAAATACCTTTGCATGGTTACATTCAGGCCTTGAAAAAGTCATTGTCAGGTGTCATAGATGGGCCACTCAGGACACACGTTCTGGGTCTCACAGATAGGTTTGCCTCTGGGCCTTTTCAGACCTCCTTGAAGAGCAGCTCCACTTCTAGGTCTCATGCTCAGACTATGCAAGTCCCACTCTGATCTAAAAGGCATGGCTGGCTTCTGACCCCTACTGGATCATCTTGCCAGGGGCGTACTTAAGACGTAGGGTTTCCCCACGGCCCCACCCCACATTACAAAATCTACCAGATACCTAAAAATCAATGAAGAGGCACAAGGAATAGCCTGAATAGAGCAATAACAAATTTATGAGATTGAATCAGTAATAAACAGTCTCCCAACAAACAAAAGCCCAGACCCGACCCGATGACTTTACTTCTGAAATCAACAAAAAGTTTAAAGAAGAGCTAACCAACAATCTACTCAAACTATTTCATTTTTTATTTTAGATGTTTTTATATTTATTCACTGTACATCATTACAGTATATAAAGTGAGGGGTTTTCATCCAGAATACATTGTATATTGGCTCAATCGAGGATATCACCATATATGTTATCATCAACAAATAATTTTCCATTTCTTATTTCTTATATATTTTACTTTTGTTTTCTCCCTCCCTCAATTCCCTCCCTCTCACCCTCTGCTATTTCCCACCTTGCTCCCACACTGATTCTACGCTCCCACCACACTGATTCTGGTATCTACAGGTGTTTGCCATGCCTGTCTCTTTTTTTTCACATTTTATTGATTCAAAAAAGATCTTAATTAATCTAAATACTTTCTATCACAAGGACAGCTGATATGTACATACCCATGAAAACATATCTGATTTTAGGCATAAACCTCAGTGAGTAGAATGAACATACTGTAAAGTAGCACCTAACTAGGGCTGTATAGCTTACTGTAGTTATTAAATAGGTATTTTAATGCATTTATTAATTTCTAGAAACACAGTTATGTTTTAATAGATCAAAATAAAAAAAGTTAAGAGAAATTTGCTTAAGACTTAAAGTCAGGAAAATCGTTAGGATTCAGTTCAAACAGTAGGTAGATGAACCTATCAACAGTTCAAAAGAAGACAAAAATCCTTAAATCTAGAAAACAAAGCATAGAAGAAAATCAGTAATGTTTTGGTCAAAAGTCATAAAATTCAATTTCACCAGTTCAGTCTCATGTAATTAATCTCTCTTCTGTTGAATTTGCAGTGTTACCGTGGTCTGATCGTTCCATTTAAATTCTGGAAGTTAACATTCAATGCTATTATTGATCTTTCTGGACTTGTCCCTGCCATTAAGTTGGCCATTCTCTTGGTTGTTTTTTGTACTC
>NW_006159958.1:1422065-1432710 GCF_000334495.1 Tupaia belangeri chinensis
GTTGAAATTGTATTTCACTTAACACTTTGAATATATTTTTCCATTCTTTCCTTGTTCCCCATTGTTTCCAGTATAAGGACCAATGTTAGCCTGATGGGATATCCTTTGAAAGTAACTTGACGTTTCTCTCTTCCCAATTTTAGTATCTTGTCTCTGTCCATGGTTTTGGTCAATCTGGTTATGATGTGCTAAGAGAAGATCTCCTTGGGTTGATTCTGTGTGGGATCCTTTGTATTTCATGGGTCTGGATATCTGAATGCCTCTCTAGGTTTGGAAAGCCTTCATCCAGGATTTCATGGAATAGATTACCAATGCCCTTAGTTTGTTCACTTTCTGGGATACTGATTATCCAGATGTTTGGGCATTTAATGGTATCTATTATTTCTCATATGTTATTCTCATTTGGGGGGGGTTACTTTCTTAGTCTTTTTGGTGAATTTTTCTAGGTCAGAGGTTTGTCTTCTACATCTGAAATTCAATCTTCTGCATGATCTAATCTGCTTTTAATACTTTCAAGAGAAGGCCTGATTTCCTGTATTACAGCCTTCATCTCTAACAATTCTATATGATTCTCTTTTATGGTGCATATTTCCTCTTTCAGATCATGCAAGAACTTCCTTACCTCCAGGACTTGTCTCTTCTCCTGCATCTTCTAGAGTTTGCTGTCTCTCTTCTTTTGTATCTGTTAACTTTGTCACTATGAATATTCTAAATTATTTATCTGACATTTCCACAAGTTTCACTGTATTGCCTCTGGAGAATGAAGAGTTGCTCTTTTCCACTGGAGGAGAGATATTTTCTTGGCTTCTCGTATTATTTATGCCTCTGCAGTGGTTTCTTGTCATCTGATGGATTACATGTTTCTTCCTAATTTTTGAAGTTAATTCTGAGCGTTCAGAGGGGTGCAGAAGGAGATGATCTGCAATCTCTTTGCAGTACAATTTTTTTCCATTTGTACAGCAGATTCCACAGGAGTTAAGGATTACTCTGACCTAGATCTTGGGGTCAGGAGGATGAAGTCTGAGCAGGAAATTTTCAGTTGTCCTAGTCTCTGAAAGAGGCTGCTCTGAGCTCAAATGTAGATGGCTTGTGATTGGCCTTTCCTGGCTAGATATGAGAGTCATGAGGGTGAAATCTCTCTCAAACTATTTCTAAAAATGCAAAAGGAAGCAACCCTATCAAACTCATTCTATAAAACTTCTACCACCTTCTTTCCAAAAACAGACAAGGATAATTAAGAAAAAGAAAACTACAGACCAATATCCCTGATAAATATAGATGCAAAAATTCTCAACAAGATACCAGCAAATCATATCCAATGACACGTTTAAAAGATTATACATTTTTTCTAGGTAGGATTTACTCCAGACACAAGGGTGATCCAACATGTACAGAACAACAAATATAGTACATTAAATTACAGAAGATAAAAACCTTATGATCATATCAAGTGATGCTGAAAAAGCATTTGATAAAATATAATATCCCTTCACAATTAAGACTCTCACTGCAAAACTGGCACAGAAAGGATATTTCTCAACACAATAAAAGCCATATATGACAAGCCCATAGTTGATATCATTCTAAATGGGGAAAAGGTGAAGGCTTTTCCACTTAAAACTGGAACAAGACAAGGCTGTCCACAAAACATACAGCCAACTAATTTTCTTCTCTTTTCTTTTTTTTTTTTTTTTGGAGAGGTTTTTGCTACAGGGCACGTGCACTCACCAGAAAGACAGAGACAGAGACAGAAAGCGAGAAATCACCCCATCAGGCTAACATTGGTCCTTACATCGGAAACAAATCACCCCCCAGGGGGATGGCCACGCCAGAATCCCTTCTCCTCCGTTCTCCTCTCAGGATCTTGGGCACGCACGCACACACGCCCAGCATAAGTTTAAGCCACCGGGTCCGGGACTCAAACCGCGGTTGACTACGTGGGAGTCCAGCGACACAGCCATTACGCTAACTGCTGGTTCCAAATTTTCAACAAAAGGCACAAGTCAACTTAGTGGAGTAAAGTAATTATCTTCAGCAAATGGTACAGGAAAAACTGGACACCCACCTGTAGAAAAATGAAGCCAGACCCCTATCCATCACCATTAACAGAAATCAACTCTAAATGGATCAAGGATCTAAACGCAAAACCTGAAACTGTAAAACTCTTGGAGACATTGGAGTAGCAATGACTTCTTAAATTAGACTCCCAAAGCATGGGCAATAATCCCAAAAACAGATAAATGGGGGTACATCAGTCTAAAAAGCTTCTGCACACAAAAAGAAACAACAGTAAGAGTGACAAAACCACCTTGAGAATGGGAAAATATGCTTGCAAACTATGCCTAAGAAAAGGAAGTGACAACCAGAATAGACAGGGAAACCAATCGCTTTACCCACAAATAAGAAATAATCAATCTAATCACACGATGGACAAATAAGGGACAAGCAGATGGCATAATGGTTACATCACTGGACTCCCACATAGTCCACTGTAGTTCGAGTCCCAGACCCGGGGGCTTAAAACTTACGCCAGAGGCATGTGCATGTGGACCCAAAAACCCCAAGAGGAGAATAGAAAAGAGACTGCAGACTGTAATCACCCCCATGGAGGGTGTATCTTACTTTCTGTATCTTTCTGTATCTCTGTCTCTCTCTGTCTCTCCAGCAAGTACACACACCCAATAGCAAAAATCTATCTTAAAAAAAGATGGACAAATGAGCTGAATAAGGTAACTCTCTAAGGAAAGCATACAAACAGCCAAAAGCATATGAAAAAATGCTGAACATCTCTCATAGGGGAAATGTAAATCAAAACTACAATGAGGTACCAATTAAGCATGGTTAAGATTTAAAAAATAGGGGCCAGCAGGTGGCATGTAGTTAAGGGGGCTAGAATCCCAGATGGTCGATGGCAGTTCAAGTCCCAGACCTGGCGGCTTGCTTGTTCTCTCTCTCTCTCTCTCTCTCTCACTCACTCACTCACTCACTCAGTCCCTCTATGGGCAAAATAAAGGAAGGAGGAAGGAAGGAAGGAAGGAAGGAAGGAAGGAAGGAAGGAAGGAAGGAAGGAAGGAAGGAAGGAAAGAAGAAAGGAAGCAAGCTAAATAAAATAATTCTTTAAAAAGGATTTTAAAAATTAAGAATGATAAGTGCTAGCAGGACTGTGGTAAAAAGGGAACTCTCCTACACCGCTGGTGGGAGCTCAAATAAATACAGCCCATGTGGAGAACACCATGGAGGCTCCTCACAAACCTACAAACAGAACCGCCATACAGCCCAGGAATTCCACTCTTAGGTATCTACACCCAAAGGACAGAAGAATCGTCAGTTGAAAAAAATACTTGCACACCCATGTTTTTACTGCAGCATTACTCACAGCTGCTGGGATGTGGAACCAACCCTAATAAATAACAACAAACTAAATGCGCGATTATCATTAGGCCCTAGCAACAGCACTCCCGAATGTTCACCCAGAGAAAGGAAGGGTTTTGCCCATACAAAAACCTATAAATTGGTGTTCACAGCAGTTCTGTTTGTAATTGGCAAGACTAGGAATGACTCAGATGTCTTTCCCTGGGTGAACAAACTCTGGCGCCATTACATTGTGGAATAGTATTCAGCAATAAAGAGAAATAAACCACTGATAGAAACACAACCACCTAGGTGAATATCCAGAAAGTTGTGCTACATGAATAAAGCCAGTCCCAAGAGGTTATAAACCAGGAGTCTATTCGACACTCTCAAAAGGACAAAAGTATAGAAATGAAGAAGAGATTAATGGTGCAGGAGAGGGAGACAAAGGAGGTACGTAAGAAAAGTACATGTGATCGTAAGAGCACACGATGAGGGATCCTTTTGGTAATGAAACTGTTCCATTCCTTAACTATTTCGGTCACCATCCTGGCTGTGCCATTGTAACTAGCCTCAGGCAGCTCACATCACAGACACGTGAGCTGTGCCCAGAATGTTCTGGAAGGCCTGGGGATGCGAACCCAGGACCCTCCCATGTGGGACCAGTATCACAGTGTTGTGTTATCACTGCACCGCCATCTGGTCCTCTGTACTAATCCTTACAACTGTGTGTGATCTGTAATTAACTCCAAATGAAAAGCTGAATTTTTAAAAAGTCAACCTCATACTTAATTCAAAACCTAGATCTAGTTTTCTGCTTCACAAAGTTAGTGACAGGGATTATTTATAGCATTTCTCCATTTTATAATCCTCTGGTGTTTTGTGTCAGTAAGCATCGCCAGAAATTTAAAACATTTTAATGCTGCAGGCCCTTAAAAAGTGATAAAACTGCTTGGATGCCCTCCAGCATTACAGAAACTGCTTTAGAGCTCAGTGTCATGTAAACAGACATACATCGTATAATCTATTCCAATAATGCCACGGTAATCCTACATTTCACTTGCAAAAGTTAACTTTGGGGTCACCAGCTGTTAGCGTAATGGCTATGTCGCTGGACTCCCACGTAGTCGACCGCAGTTCGCGTCCTGGACCCGGTGGCTTAAAACTCACGCCGGGTGCATGTGCATGCGTTCCCAAGATCCCGAGAGGAGAATGGAGGAGAAGGGATTGCGGCGTGACCATCCCCCCTGGGGGGGGGTGATTTCTCGCTTTCTGTCTCTCTGTCTCTCTCTGTCTGTCTGGCGAGCGCACACGCCCTATAGCGAAAACCTCTCCAAAAAAAAAAAAAAAAGAAACTTTGGATAGCAATAAATAAGGGTTAGCAGATAATTGTCCTCTGTGACGTTATTTCTATAGATTTTCTATACGGTCTCTTAAGATCTTAAATAAATGCTAATATTAAAAAGAAAAACTTATATGAATAATGGACAAATGTTAACACATAAATGGCACATGCCATAGAGGAAAAAATGTTTTTGTTGACCTAGGTACAATGGGATTTGAAATGAGAATGAAAAAAGTAAAACTGACTTAGTTATTTACACTTAGACATCCAAGAAATAAGTGGATATTGCTCTTATGTATATTTTTCTATAGTCGCTAAAAATTTTTCTAGCCTTCTTTTTTTTGGGGGGGGAGAGGTTTTTGCTATACGGTGTGTGTGCTCGCCAGAAAGACAGAGACAGAGAGACAGAAAGCGAGAAATCACCCCCCAGGGGGGATGGCCACACTGCAATCCCTTCTCCATTCTTCTCTCAGGATCTTGAGCATGCACGCACACGTGCCCAGCATGAGTTTAAGTCACCAGGTCCGGGACTCAAACCATAGTCGACTACATGGGAGTCCAGCGACATAGCCATTACACCAAATGCTGGTCCTATGAAAATGAGAATGAAAAAAGTAAAACTGATTGAGTTATTTACACTCAGATACCCAAGAAATAAGTGGATATAGCTCTTATGCATGTTTTCAATAGTCACTAAAAATCCTCCTAGCCTTCTAACATTGAAACAACAAGAGATTTTTAAAACATTAGCTATATACTTAGGTACTGTGCTTTTTTTAAACCCTAAGTTTTTGTTTTGTTTTAAAGAAAGGTGTTTCTTTTTGTCTTATTTCTAATATTATTGTGCTTTGAAGCACAGCGGCACTATTCCTGGTTCTACTAACCTAATGGAAACTATTCCTCCAGCCATAGGCATGACTGGCTGAATGAATAATGTAGAAAATAATTTGCCATTTCCCAAACTACTTTGAAATCAAAAGCCGTCTTAAAACAACTTTAAGCAGGTAGAGCCAGGAATCTATAGCTTTACCTGAAGTCAGCTGAGGGGAACTAAAAGGTCAAATGTGCTTCATTTCCATATGCGCTGGACTGAGTCCCTTGAATCAAAGGAAAAATTAGGAAAAACAAAAATGCCTGGAAGTTCTGCACTTACAAAATTAATATTCTGATACTGGTACAGATATAATTTGCTAGCTCTTGACCCTTAATGTACAGTTGCTAAATTATAACTGTGAAACATTTAACAGCTAAACAATGAGTGAAGCTTCAGATCCAGAAAGTTAGATACTTCCTCTTATGGTCTATGTTTTATCAGGCCAAAGGGATATTTTTCCAACCCTATTTGCCTACTCCCAATGGGAGGGATGGCAGCAGTAATAACACCAACAATGTAATCTCTTAAATCATATACTGTCTGTATTCTTTCCCGACCCCTGAAATAAGAGGCATTCCACAACCTCAAATAAAAAGGAAATTCCCACTGATACCACTTTGTCCAAGTTTTTTCTTAGGACACTTTAATGTCCCAAAAGTAAGTAGAAAACATAAAAATAAGAATAATGTAGGCCAGTCCTATGTCCCAGTGGTTAAGGGAGCTAGATCCCAGATGGCTGACCACACAGTTCAAATCCCAGCCCTTGCAGCTTGACAACCATGCCCAGAATCCCGACAAGATGGGAGCAATGGAGGAGAAGAGAGTGCAATGTGTCCACACCCACTTGGGGATAAAGTCTCCCTTTCCTTTGCTTTGTCTCTGATATGTACACACACTCCCTAACAACAACAACAACAAAAAAAAAAAAAAAAATATATATATATATATATATGTCACCTCTTGTGGGAAATCCTTCCTTTTCAAAATCCATGTTCTATTTCATTTGTATTCTGTCTTAGATTCCTTCAGTTCCTGTAAATCTGATGAAGCTTTGCCAAGTAAAATCACATCTACAGAGTTGAAATTTTCAAACCTCATATTCACAAGGGTTGGATTAAAAAGAGGGAGGCACCCTAGATACAGAAAAGAGGACCAGTGATTCCAGGAGACAAAGATGGCAAACCACTGGGTTGTCAGGTGGCACGGTGGTTGACATACTGGACTCCCACCAGTCAACCATGGTTCAAGTCCTAGATCTGGCGGCTTGCTTTCTCTCTCTCTCTCTCTCTCTCTCTCTCTCTCTCATCAAATTTAAAATAATAACAATAAATAAATAAATAATTCTTAAAAAGAAACAAACAAACTACTGGGTCTTCTGGAAAAATCATGAAACATTTTTGCATAGAAAAATACACTGTTACTTTTCCAACAACCCAGTATGTGAAGAAAAAAAAAATTGTTTCATATTTAATAACTCTGAAAATGTCCTTGCAAGGTTGTCTGTTAAGAAGCTGTCTTTGGTGACATCTGGACTTCAAAGTTTCAACACTATCTCTAATTCCCTGCATGTTAATTGGGTAACTGCATTCAAATTGGCATCTATAATTGGCATCTAACTCCTCAAACTAAATCAGGGAGAAGAAGCAAGGACTGCTATCTTGTCACCTTCCTATTGAGGCCTAAATGTACACAAAACCATAACTGGTAGATTCTTTCTTATAAAGATAATGAACTGTTAGGAAATGCAAACAAACACATAGGTAGGTTTTTCATGCCGCCTTCAACGGTCATTTACAAAGCTTGGAAGCACTAGGTACACAAACTTTATCAACGTCCTAGATTTTTTAAAATCAGATATACAACAATTGTCATTTTCTTGGTCACCCAGGGATGACAAGCCAGGCATTCTGCCTGCCAAATACAAAAACCTGAAGTATCCCTGGACCCTTCCGAATACCTTTGCTCCCAAAGTCTGGTACAGTTGAGGGCAGGGTCACAACTTTAGCTCCGCCAACAAGGCTCTTGCTTAGGAATCTGAACTTTGAATGGAATGACACAGCAGAAATAGCTGCACTTCATTCATTCATTCTAGCAACCTACTATAGAGACTCCATGAGAATCTTGGTCCAGAGACCTGCTGGCCCTGCCAGGTCCTGCCTGCTCCAAAATCTCTCTTGGAGTCATTAACCTTGCTCATTTCCTTCTAATAAATACTCTCTTGGAATAAGTTAGGCAGAGCCAACCTGCAAAACTGTCCAGTTCCCCGCCCTTCCTGAACACACACAAACATTCCCAGCCCTCTGGAGATGGGCGGGGCTAAGTGACTAGATCTAGCCAATGGGCTGAATGTGGAAATGCTGTATGTACACCTGTATCCAATTTCCACACTCTCCTCCTCTGCCCCAGGAAACTTTAAAGCACTATGCTGGTTAGAAACACTATGTAAGGGTACCAGCAGATGATATAACGGTTACATCACTGGACTCCCACATAGTCGACCGATGTTCTAGTCCCAGACACAGAGGCTTAAAACTCACGCTGGGCATGTGTGCATGCGTGAGCAAAATCCTGAGAGGAGACTGGAGGAGAAGGGACTACAACATGACCATCCTCCCTGGGGGGGAGGGGGGGTGATTTCTCGCTTTCTGTCTCTCTGTCTCTCCAGCAAGTGTATGTACCCTATACCAAAAGTCTCTCAAAAAAAAGGAAAAGAAAAAGAAAAGGAAAAAAAATACATGCAAGATAGAAACAGCCCGGAATGCCAAGGTCAGCTGTCCTTAAGAGCTACCTAGGCCTGCAAGATAAAGCAAGTCTCTGAGATTTCGACGATCTTCACTTCTACAACATAAGCTAGCCTATCCTAGCTAGCTCATGAGGGAAGCTGTTGGATTAAGGACATCAATAGTAATGAAGGAGTACTCCTCCTTTAAAGGAATCACTAACAACACTACCAACAAACTGTTGTACCCACTAAGTTAGAAAATGAATGTTCATGTGGCAGCTAAGATCTGCTGTCAACACTTCTGTCCTGGATCTGATACCCGGTTTGCAAAGCAACAATGACCAGAAAAGCGATGCATGCAAAGTACTGCGTGTGACATTCTGGGAGAGACAAAACCACAGACACAGTAAAGAGAGCAGTAGTTACCCAGAGTTAAGGTAGAAGGGGAGAAGACTAGGTGGAGGACAGGGGAAATACTCTGTATGATACTGTCCAGGTGAATATACATTGTCATCTATTTTTCCAAATCCATAGAACATACAATACCAAATGTAAAGCCATAATGTAAGTGATGGACTCTGCGTGATACTGACGGGCTGAAATCGGCTCCTGGACTAACAGAAGTGCCACTCGGGTGCAGAAAGTTGATGATGCGGGAGGCTGTGCATGTGCAGGGGCAGAGGTGAGAAGTATCTCTGTACTTTCCTCTCAATTTTGCTATAACTGCTCTAAAGAAAAAAAAAAAAAAAAAACTTCGGGAACAGCAATTAGTGTAATGGCTATGTCAATGGACTCCCATGTAGGATGAAAGTGGAAGCCAGTGGAACCCCAACACTCACCCTGTGTGCCCACTCAGTAAAAGGAAACCCACCCAAGGATCTCAGAGATCAGTAAGAGGCACGGAGACGGTGCTTTCTACCCCATCATCTAACGTCTCTGTTAGGCCAGTGCAGAGGCCACATGGGTAAAGGAGAATGACTACAGATGATTGCAAATTTAATTAGGTGATGATGCCTATCGTAGCTGTAGTTTCAAATGTGGCATCTTTACTGAAGCGAATCAACACAGCTCCTGGCCCCTGGGGTGCTTTCTTTTCCATTCCAATCAGTAAATAAAATTACAAGCTGCTTCTACTTGCTGAACTGCCTCTATATCATGTCTCCTGCCCTGTCATAACATAGTCCAGAGGGATCCTGAGCAGCCTGAAAACCCACGGGACATCACGCTGTTCCATTACACTTGGTGACATTATGCTAACTGGACCTGGTGAGCAGAAGCCTAAGTGGCACGATAAGATGGTAGAAGGGGGTCCAACAGGTGGTGTGGTGGTTAAGGTGCTGGACTCCCATATGGCTAAACACAGTTCAAGTCCTGAACTTGACGTTTTTCTCTGTCTCTCTCTCTCTCTCTCATGAGCACACATGTCCTATAGCAAATTAAACAATAATAGTAAACAATAAATAAGATTAAATAATTTTTTTTGGAGAGGTGTTTGCTATAGGGTGCGTGCACTCACCAGAAAGACAGAGAGACAGAAAGTGAGAAATCACCCCTGGGAGGATGGGCATGCTGCAATCCCTTCTCCTCCATTCTCCTCTCAGGATCTTGGACACGCACGCACTGGGTCTGGGACTCGAACCGCAGTAGACTATATGGGAGTTTAGCGACATAGCCATTTACGCTAGCTGCTGGTCCTGAGATTAAATAATACTTTTTTAAAAAGGGGACGGAAGAAGGTAAAGCCCTAAAAGACTTCACAGTTTACAGCACACTGGTGATATTCCTAGAAGCCCAGTAGCCTGGGGCACGTGAGCCCACTCATTCTCACCTTAGAGGGCATGACTTTGCATTGGCCACCTTCAGCATTTATCACTGTGGTTTTTGGAGGCTCAAACCCACTTACAGATCACTGAGAAGACTGTCAGTTTTGAGAGAAGCCCTAGTGTTCTCTCTGCAGTGGGTCCAAGCTGATGTGCAAGTTGCTCTGCCAGGTGGGCCTTAAGACCCACAGACTAATGCTATTGGAACTGCAGCCAACAGGGGGGTTGCAGGAAGCCTGCGGTAAGCTCCGAGAAGAGATTCATAGCAGACTCCTACAGTTCTGGAATAAGGCCTTGCCCTCTCCTCGGCCAATAGCCACTCTCCACTTGAAAAGCAATTCTCCTTGGCTTGTTGCTGGGATGTAGTTGAGACTGAATGACTGACCTCGAGAATTCTACCAAGCCCATCATGTATTGATTGGGTATTACCATAAATTTGATTATACACTGCAGCATTTTCTTTTAGTTTTGCTATAAGGTGAGTGCACTTGCTAGAGGGAGAGGAAGAAGAAGAAAAAAAACAAAGATAGGGA
>NW_006159958.1:1433174-1436792 GCF_000334495.1 Tupaia belangeri chinensis
AAATTCCCCCTGGGGAGCGGGGGCAGGCCATGCCACAAACCCATCTCCTCCATTCTCCTCTTGGGATTTTGGGCACGCACACAAGTGCCTGCTGCGTTTTTCATGCTACTGGGTCTGGAACTCAGACTACACAGTCGGTCTGGTGGGATGCGGCCACTTTCACCACCACGACGCTGCCTGGCCCAGCAGCATTTCGTTGTAAACTGAAGTGGCAGGTGTGAGGCCAGGCCGAGTGGAATCAATCACTCCCTGTGCCGGAGGCCGAGACTCCCATGATATCTGCTTCCACTGCTCAGAGAACCCCCTAAGCCACATCCCAACTTCACAAGGCGTTCTATGTTTCTTCCCTCTCCAGAGGAAAAGCATGGGCCTGGGTCACACTTGGACCTGCACGGCACATTGGCATACGCAGGAAATAGATACCACACAAGACAACGATGAAAAGCAATTGTCCCAGTGGGCAGAAATTTGGGAGGTACCTCTACGCTTACTATAGATGGAAGAGATGGATTCAAGAGGCAGTGGCTTATAGGCTGTCCAGTGGGTCAGGAACATGAAAAGACCAAACTTGTAATAATAAAAAAGAAAAAAAAAACACCTCAGGGAGATAGGTAAAGATGGAGTCTTACAATGAGAACAGCATTAAGACATCCATAATCTATCCACATAAATACCCAGCAGAGGGCTTCATCAGTGGTGGAAGAGTGAACTACCCTGTAACTTCCGGCCTTTCAGCAGTCTCCCTGGTGCTCTGCTCAGTGTACGAAGAGGGCAGCACAGAAGCAAGGATCAGAGTTATGCCTGGGCTCAACTACACGGGCCTCCTCTCACCAAGGCCAACTTGGCCATTCCCACTACTGGGTGCCCAGCCTGTCAAATGCAGAGGCCAACATTGATGGGGCTCCATTTGCAGAAGGGTCCCCTGGCCACCCAGATTACACTGGTACCCTCTGCTCATGGAGGAACAGCATTTTGACCTCACAGGGATAGATACCTCTTCCGGGTATGGACCAGCCATCCCTGTGCCCTGGGTTTGTACCAGTTCCACTATCCATACTCCCATCCCTTTCCATAGCCTCCCAAACACAGCTCCTTCTGGGTTCCACGAACCACATCCTGCCCCTTCTCTTTGGGCCACGAGGAAAGAGCAACTCTCCCATTACCAACCCTGGGAACTGCACCATCCCATCACTGAATCATCTCAAGTTGAGTGTGCCATCTGTTGGGCACTGTAGCTGATGTATTTCTCTATGAAAAGGTTCACTTTCATTTTCCCTTATTGACATGCGAAACCAATTCGTTTTCAGTAATGGTCTATTGGGCTTTCTCCAACTATTAATTCTACAGTGTTGAGTTAGTTTTGAAAGAATCAAACCAAAAAAATCAAAATAAATAAAACAAGAAATGGTTGGGATCACCATGACACTGGATCCGTGTGTCATTTCAGTATCAGAGACTCAACCTCTGCATTCTTGGCAATGCGTCCATCAAACAACGATATTCACTAATAGCAACTGTGTGGCAGTGGCTAACAGAGAGAGGTACAAAGAAAGACAGGCAGTCTACAGAGGCCTCCCCAAACTGGAACCTCCCTACAACGACAACAACAGTAAAGATGTTCTAGCAAGGGCCTTTGTAACCAATGTAGGGTACTGTGGCCAGGACCTTAGCTGCTATTCTAAAAACAGACAGTCTCTTTCTAGCCTCCGCTGCCACCCTCTGGCAACCATAAACAAAACCTGGCAAAGATGGAAAAAGAAAGCATTCCAGGAGGAAGCCAACCTACTGGCTATGGGTCTTACCAGAGGTCTTACCAGAGGTCTTTAAAAAGTTCATAAAAATGTATATTATGGAAAAAAAAAACTATACATGCGTGTCAATTATTTTTTTGCACCAAAACAAGTTTGTATTTTAATTCCATTTTTCCACACTTTCAGGCCTTGCCACTCTACCTTGGCAGGTCTGTAGTCTGCATCTAATATAAACATCTACATTGTCAAGGGCTCAATGACATTTTTATGTGGGAACAGGAGAACGATGCACACTATATTCATGTTTTCTCGAGAAGCCAAGTCACCACTGTCCTATTATTAAAATTGGGTCTTTTGATGCTGTAGTAAAGTTATGAGACCAAGAACATAACCCCCCAATACTTCCATTTTGAGCTTGCGATATGTAACTAGTATTATTGCTACTATATTCTTAAAAGTCGCATTGTCACTTCTCAAATACTAGAAATACAAAGAAAGCTCATTTTAAATGACATTTTTCTGCTTCAGGGATCAGTTCTGATTAGTTGGGTTTTGTGCAAGCCTTTCCTTCACCAATTCTCTTTCCACGTTTCTTTCATCTAATAGAAAATTAAATGTGATGCTTTGCTAGGTTCCCAAGGATTACTAAATTATATTGCATTCAAATATGTAAGCCTCATAACTGCTGATCTAAAAATACAGAAAGGTACATTCATAGCCAGGTAGAATGAGCACCAAAATTAGTCACAGCAGAAAACACAGAAGCTAAAAATTGTTCTACAAGATGTAAGATAAGAAATTAAATGAATTCTATCATTTTAAGAAATTAGGAAGCATGCCTTTTAAGAATTCTTTGATGTGAGATGTTTAATTTGTATGCACAAGTGATTCAAATATGGCAATTCCCCAAATGATATGCACTTCAGCATCACAGCTCGATATAAGAAATAAATATAGAATGTTTTCACTGTATTCTATACAGAAATGGGAATAGTATCCAACTCTCGCTTTATCATTTTTAACAAACTTGCCTCTCCTGCTGTCCGACTGTAACAGAAAGAATTTTCTGTAGCAGAGAGGTACCAGGGCAAACTCTGAAATTAACAACGCAGAGGATTATAAATGGTATCAGCCTAAACTCAAGGCTACAAACCTAAGCTGGAAATTACCATGCCGTGTCTGATGTGAACAATGGCATTTTAGAGCCTTTCAACACACAGTCTATGAAACACTGAGAAAATCACACCAAACCATCTGCAGGTTACAAAGCACTCCATGAAGGACCAGCAGATGGTGTAGAGGTTATGTCGCTGAATTCCTACATGGCCAACCATGGTTCGAGTCCTGGGCCAAGTCCCAGACCCAGTGACTTGAAAACCACTCCAGGCGTGTGTGCATGCACGCCCAAGAGTCCAGGAAGATAATGGAGGAGAAGTGACTGCACCATGGCTGTTCCCTCTGGGGATGAGGGGGGATTTTTCACTTTCCCTTTCACTGTCTCTCTCCAGAGAGTGCATGTGCCCTAAGGCAGAAATCTCTTTAAAAAAAAAAAATATATCTTTCCATGAGGTTGCAACAAAAAGAGAAAAATAACAAGAAAAAGAAAAAATAAAAACTCAATTTTACCCCCAAATCCTATTAGGCAGTTTATTGGAAAAACACTGGAAAGCATCCAATTTTTACAAACTACCATCAACAAGGAGAAGATTCTACCTAAATACAGGTTTAAGAAAGAGAAGTATTGAGACCAGCAGGAGGCATGGTGGTGAGGGTGCTGGACACTCCCACATGGCTAACCATGGTTCAAGTTCTGGACCTGGTGGCTTGCTTTCTCACTTCCCCTCCTCCTCTCTCTCTCTCTCTCTCT
>NW_006159958.1:1437075-1444869 GCF_000334495.1 Tupaia belangeri chinensis
ATAGCAAAAAACTCTCCAAAAATAAATAAATAAATAAATAAATAAATAAATAAATAAATAAATAAACGAACAAATAAAATTTAATAAATAATTTTTAAAAAGAGAGAAGTATTGAGAAACTCTATGACCTAATGGTTAAGGGAGCCAGATACCACACGGCCAACCGCAGTTTGAGTCCCAGCACTGGAGGCTTGAGAAACACAGTGGTATATATGCATGCCCAAATTCCTGATGGAGAAATGGAACAGGAACTGTGGCATGACCATATCTCTCTAGAGGGTGATCTTTCTCTTTCTCTTTCTCTCTCATTCTAGCATGTGTACACAACTTCTAGCAATTGAAAGAAAGAAAGAAAGAGAGGGAGGGAGGGAGGGAAGAAAGGAGGAAGAGGCATTAACAAGAATATGGTTCACTCATGTTCTGAAAATCCTTTCTACCTACAGCATTTTGCCTGCTTTGTCTTGGGCTGTGAGACGCGACTGTCGTTAGCTCAGTCCTGTAGCACTTTATCCAAAGAGGAGAGACTATTTTCTCTGCGATTCTGATGAAAAACCACCGGAAAATCTAAGTCTCTCTGCTTCCCATTGCCCTGCCAAGCAGCAAACATAATCTTGACCCTAATTCAAGACAGGTTTTGAGGCCAGAGGAGGATGGCTTCCTCGCTCCTGTGGGCACTTCCAAGCCCTCGGCCTTGCCCTAGGACCCATGATTGTGAGGCTTACAACCATCACACTTCACTACCCCTCTCTCAGTGCGGCCCTAGGCTAGTGATCTCTGCTCACTGTACTTATCCTCGAAGACACTGGCCCCTCACTCACAGCTTCCTTCTCACCTGCACTCCTGCCCTCCCATTCAGCAACTCAGATATCCATATGGGAGACACGGCCGGCAACCTGACCACAGAGTTTCTTGATCTCGTCCTTCAATTTGTTGACTTTTTCCTCCACCCCACTCAGACATTCATCCTGGACTCTGAAATCTTCCCCAAATTCAAAGTCTCTAACCTCCACTTATATATTTGAAAACTCCTTTACTCAATGCTTTTCAGTAATGGTGTGTGTGGTTTTTCTTTTTTTTTGGGAGAGGTTTTTGCTATAGGGTGCGTGTGCTCGCCACTCAAACAGAGAGAGACAGAGACAGAAAGAAAGAAATCACCCCCAGGGGGGATGGCCATGCCACAATCCGTTCTCCTCTCAGGATCTTGGGCACGCATGCACATGCGCCCGGCATGAGTTTTAAGCCACTGGGTCCAGGTCCAGGTCCAGGTCTGGGATGCGAACCGCGGTCGACTACATGGGAGTCCAGCGACATAGCCATTACGCTAACTGCTGGTCCTATCATTATTCAAAATAGATGAGGGTACAGATACAAAATAATTTATTTTATTTTTTATTTATTTCTTTTTTCTTTTTTTTTTTTTTTTTTTTTTTTGAGAGGTTTTTGCTATAGGACGCATGCACTTGCCAGAAAGACACGGAGAGACAGAAAGTGAGAAATCACCCCCAGGGGAGATGGCCATGCCTCAATCCCTTCTCCTCCATTCTCCTCTTGGGATCGTGGGCACACACACACATGCACACGTGCCCAGCGTGATTCTAAGCCACCAGGCCTGGGACTCAAACCGCGGTCGACTACATGAGAGTCCAGCGACATAGCCATTATACCAACTGCTGGTCCTATCATTATTATTCTTTAATTTGACCAGAGAGAGAGAGAGAGAGAGAGATGGAAAGTGAGAAAGCAAACAACTAGGTCTGGGACTAGAACAGCAGTTGGCTGTGGGAGTCCAGCACCCTAACTACCATGCCACCTGCCAGCCCCCCTTGAGTAATAATATTTTAAAAGCATCAAGACTATACCAATTAACTTACCACCTTCTAGAATCTTTTCCCTGTTTGCTTTACCATACAGACGACAGAGACCAGGTCTGGGTAATACTGGAATCCACAGGGCTTTATACAAGAACATCTGAAGTGACCGCTCTCTCCCTCCAAAGTTAGCCAACTCCTCCCTTGGTTAGCTCAACTGTCTTCTGGAAGTTCAACCATCTTCTGGGAAATGTCCTACAACTAAGCAAATTGGCTTCTTTCACCTTCGGTGCTTTATCACAAGTTTGGTCTCCGTGGATCCCTATTCTCTGCCTTTCCCTGACATAATACCTTCCTATCTTCCCTACCTCAAACCCACTGGGCACTCATTCTCTTTTTTCTCATGGTAACCTTGCTGTACTCCAGGGCAAGAAGACATTCTCTCTCCACCAAATCTCACGCCCTGCTTCATTCACACTTATTAATCTTTTCTTCCTATTACAGTGGATGAAGTGTCCTATGGCCAATCATCCTGGATCATTCCCTTTCACCTGTTTTAAGGAATGTCAACCTTCAGTGAGCCTCTCTATATCCTCTATCTTCAACACCTCCCTCTAGGGTGAATCTTTTCCATTAGCATTTCAATGTGTCTCATAGGGGCCAGCAGGTGTGTGATGGTTAAGGGACTGGACTCCCACATGGCCAATCACAGTTTGAGTCCCAGCCCTGGCAGCTTGAGAATCACACCTGGCACGTGTTTGTGCATGACCAAAATCCCAGAAGAAGAATGGAGAAGGGAAAGTGGTGTGGCCATCTCGATCCCACCCCCGGGGGTAGGTGATTTCTCCCTTTCCCTCTCACTGTCTCTCTCCAGTGAACACAGGCACCCTATGGCAAAAATGTAAAATAAATAAATAAGCAAGCAAGCCTCACACAGCCAAACTTCTAAGGGTTATCTAAATCTACATGCACCAACTTTCACTTCCAGCTAACCACCAGTTTTCAGTACAACCACCCAGTCTGGCTTCTGTCTCACTTAAGTTGTTCTTTTTTTTGAGAGGTTTTTACTATAGGGCACTCACCGGAAAGACAGAGAAAGAGACAGAAAGTGAGGAATCACCCCCGCCCCCAGGACAGACGGCCACGCCGCAATCCCTTCTCCTCCATTCTCCTCTTGGGATCTGAGGCATGCACGCACACGCACCCAATATGAGTTTAAGCCACCAGGTCTGGGATGCGAACCGCAGTCAACTACATGGGAGTCCAGTGACATAGCCATTACGCTAACTGCTGGTCCCATATAAGTTGTTCTTTATGAGGCACTAGGAAACTTCATCTCATGGAATCCAACAGAAATCTCTATTTTCAACTTACTTAACTCTCAGAATTAATAAAAGGATGACCATTTTCTCCTTCGTAGACCATCTTCCCTTGCGTTAAGACAACTCTTGAGTTTTTCCTACATTACCACGGTTCTTTCTTCGCCTCCCTTATTCCATCCTCTTTCTCTGTGGAATATCTGTCACAGGTTGGAACGCTTCATGAGGACATGGACAATGATGGTTTGCTCATCATCATTTCTCCAGTGCTTACCCAATTACTTGACTCCAAGAAGATGCTCAGTAAATATCTATTGACTAGAGGTTCAAAAAATAAATAAAAGAACACCTCGATCCATACTAAAGTAACGCAAAATGGTTCGCAGGCCTAAATACAAAACTCAAGACTGCAAAAATTTTAGAGACACAAGAAAAACTCTTTGAGACCTTGGGTTACAGAAAGATGCTTCAGATGAAACACCAAAGCAGGATCCATAAAAGATTGATAAATTGGATGTTTTCAAATTTAAGAACTTCTCCTTTGGGGACTAACTTGACATATGATGGTTAAGGTGCTGGACTCCCACATGGCCGACTGCAGTTCAAGTCTCAGACCTGGTGGCTTGCTTTCTCTCTCTCTCTCCCTCTCCCTCTCTCTCTCTCTCTCTCTCTCTCTCTGTCTCTCTCTGGTAAATATGTGTGTCCTATAGTAAATTTAAAAATAATATTAATAACATCTGTCTCTCTGTCTCTCTAGCGGTCACACATGCCCTATAGCAAAAATCTCTCCAAAAATTAATAATTATAACAAACAAAATTAAATAATCCTTTCTTTAAAAAGAACTTCTCCTTCTTAAAGATACTGTAAAGACAATTTAAAAAGGCAAGCCAAACAAAGAGAAAATATGGTAAATTATATATTGGATAAAGTATTTGCATTCAGACTCTAAAAAGAAAGCTCAGGTATAGATACTTAGGTAGACAGACAGCCAGAGAGATACAGATTGGTAGATGGATAGATGGCTGACAGGAAGGCAGGTAACACTCAAAATTAGGTAATAAGAAAACAATTAACTTGAAGGACTCTTAGAAATGACAGTTTACCAGAACGGAGTTCATCCATACTCATTCAGTCTCATCTCTTGCGGTCATATGCAGCTTCCACCTGTCAAAGCCACCGCTATTTTCACGGGTTACATCAAGAGACCTCTGCTGTGTGATTATCATTCATGTTAGGTTGCCTGTCTGGTAGCTGCTCATTAAGCTAAGTAAATTGAGTGTCAAGCAAATGTAAATATAAAAAAGTACAAATACATATTAATGTCTATACCATATTATATATTCATCAGCGAAGGCCTGAAACTGCTCTCATAAGCTTTTAAATAATGTATTAAGTGATGCAGGGCTCTCTACATCTTTCTATGTCTTCTTCTATCAGTTCCAGAAAGTCAAGTTGTCCAGACAACTTGCCCGTTTCATTTAAGTTGTCAAGTATGCAGGCATAAAATTAATCAGATTAACCCCTGCATAAATACTGGATTTTAAACCGCTGGCTTTCTCTCAGTCCTGATATCAGTGATTTGTATCTTTTCATTTACATTTGATCAATCTGGCTAGAGGCTTACTTACTCTTCTTTTCAAGTTGTCAAAATATGAATTATTGATGATTTCATTGATGTCTGTCATTCTTCCAATTCATTCAGTTCAGTTTTTATCTTTTCAATCTTTTTTCTTTATTATTATTTATACTGTCAACCACTATACATCGTTTAGATTGTAAATAGACTTTACCCAGAATGATATACACCTCAGACCAGTTGAGAATACTACATACATCCTCATCAACAGGCAGTAAACCATATCTGTGTCCCACAAATATCACACCTCTCCATTTTTCCCCAAAATTATCTTTCCTGCACTCTTCCCCTCCCACACTCTCCTTCTACTTTGTCTCTAGTGTACATAAGAATTTTTAATGCTTGGGACCAGCAGTTGGCATAATGGCTATGTCGCTGGATTCCCATGTAGCCAACCGCAGTTCAAGTCTCAGACCCGGTAGCTTAAACTCATGCTGGGTGCGTGTGCATGTGTGTGCATGCCCAAGATCCTGAGAGGAGAATGGAGGTGAAGGGATTGCGGTGTGGCCATCCCCCCTGAGGGGTGATTTCTTGCTTTCTGTCTCTTTTTGGCAAGCACACGTGCCCTATAACAATAAATAAATAAATAAATAAATAAATAAATAAATAAATAAATAAAAATAATAATGCTTTTATGTCCCCAGTCTTTCAGTTCTCTACCACAGAGTGTGGACAGTTGGTACATGTTAAGTGGAGACATACAATGTCCCTCTTTCATAGCCTGACTTGCTTTACTCAGCAACAAATCTCCTGTATTCATCCACTTTCTATCAAATTCCAGGGCCTTGTTGTTTTTTTATGGCTGAATAGTATTCCATGAAGTATATGTGCCACACTTTTTCAATCCACTCATCTGTTTGTAGACATCTGAGTTGGTTCCATGTCCTAGTAATCATGAACAGTGCTGCAATAAATATAGTTGTGCGAGAACTTTTCCAACTGTGTGTTCTCCTGTCCTTTAGGTAGATACCCAGGAGAGGAATTGCTGGATCATATGGTAGTTCTATTTGTAAATCTCTGAGGAACCTCCATATCGTTCTCCACAGTGGTTGGACCCGTTTATATTCCCACCAACAATGTAGGAGTGTTTCCTTCCCACCACATCCCTGACAGCACAAATCATTTTTTGGTTTTTTAATCTTCACCATTCTGAATGTGGTTGGATGGTATCTTATTGTGGTTTTGATCTGCATCTCCCTTAAAATGAGGGATGTTGAGCATTTTTTCATATGCTTTTTGGTTCGTATGTCTTCCTTAGAAAATTATTTATTCAGCTCATTTTCCCATCTTTTAATTGGGTTAATCATTTTCTTTCAGGTAAGCTGCTTGAGTTTTCTGTGTATTCTGGTTACCAGTCCCTTATCTGAGGCACAGTGAACAAATATTCTCTCCCATTCAGAGGGTTGTCGATTCACACTAATTACGGTGTCCTTTGCTGAAGTTTGCAGAAACTTCTTAATCTGATGTAATCCCACCTGTCTACTTTGGGGATTATTGCCTATGCCTTGGGGGGTCTTACTTAAGAAGTCTTTGGCTACCTCCATGTCTCCCAGAGTTTCCCCAGTGTTTTCCACCAGTAGTTTCATAGTTTGCAGTCTTAGGTTTAGGTCTTTGATCCACTTTCAGTTGATGTTTGTTAATGGTGACAGATAGGGATTCAGATTCATCTTTCTACAGGTGGATATTTTCCAGCACAATTTGCTAAAGAGGTTTTCCTTTTCCCAATGGATTGACTGATATCCTTTGTCAAAGATCAGTTGGCTATATGTTTTGGGGTTTATTTCTGGGGTCTCTACTCTGTTCCATTGGTCCTCATATCTGTTTTGTACCATACCATGCTGTTTTGATTATCACAGCTTTGTGATGTATTTTTGGAGCAAGAAGTGAGATGCCCCCACACACCACTCTTCTTGCACAGGATAGCTTTAGCAATATGGGGTCTTTCATGATTCCAGACAAATTCTATGATTGTCTTTTCTAGATCTGTGAAGAATGTCTCTTGTAATTTTATACAGATTGCATTAAACATGTAGATTAATTTGGGAAGGATTGTCATTTTGATTATATTAATTCTGCCAATCCAGGAATATGAGATGTCCTTCCACTTTTTAGTGTCCTTTACAATTTACTTTTTAAGGTTTTCATAGTTTACCTTATAGAGGTCTTTGACTTCCTTGGTTAGTTTTATTCCTAGGCATCTTATACTTCTTGTGTCTATGGTAAATGGAATTACTTTCTTCAGTTCTGTCTCTGTCTACTTGCTGTTTATA
Organism: Tupaia belangeri chinensis; assembly: GCF_000334495.1. Taxonomy (NCBI): domain Eukaryota; kingdom Metazoa; phylum Chordata; class Mammalia; order Scandentia; family Tupaiidae; genus Tupaia; species Tupaia belangeri. Next base: position 1,444,110 of record NW_006159958.1, read on the forward strand.
TATAGAAATGCTATGGATTTTTGTAATTTAATTTTGTATCCTGCCACCTTACTGTATGCATTTATTAATTTGAGAAGTCTTCTCATGGATACTATTGGGTCTTCTATGTATACAATCGTGTCATCTGCAAACAGACATAATTTCAGTTCTTCTTTCCTATTGGGATGCCTTTTATTTCCTTCGTCTTGTCTGATCACATTTGTTAGGACTTCCAGTACTATGTTGAATAGGAGCAGAGAAAGTGAGCAGCCTTGTCTCATACCAGCTGAAAGCTTTTCATTCAGTATAATGTTAGCTATAGGTTTTTCATGGACGGCTTTTATTAAGCTGAGAAGCAACGCTTCTATGCCAATTTTCCTGAGAGTCTTAATCATAAAGGAATGTTATATTTTGTCAAATGCTTTTTCCACATCGATAGAAATGATCATGTGGTTTTTATCTTTCTTTCTATTAATATGGTATATGACATTTATGGTTCCATTTTTATTTTTATTATGTTTTAACATGAACTGCATTGGGTGTAATTTGCTTTTTTTCTAGCTTCCTGAACTTAAACTTAAAACATTCTTAATTTCTAATATAGTGATTCTTAAATCTTAACCAGCAGTATCAAAAACCACCTAGATACTTACTAGAAATGCACATTTTTGTGACCCACCCCAGACTGGGTCTTGCCATGTCACCATGCTTCTGCCGCAGTCTCCCAGGCACATGAAATAACGCTTGTCTCTGATTTGGGTGGGGAGGGGGAAGGGAAAGA
>NW_006159958.1:1444900-1464758 GCF_000334495.1 Tupaia belangeri chinensis
AGTCTGTTTATTGTCTTTTGTTTTTTGTTTTTCAGACAGGGTCTCACTATGTGGCCCAGGTCAGCCTTGAGTTTGCAAGTCTCCTGCCTCAGCCTCCTGAGTTGCTGAGCTTACAGGAACACACCACTGCATATGGCCTTTTAGAGTGGGCCCGTAACTGAATCCAGGCTTCCCACATGGTCCCAGCCTGCAAAGTGCATGTTTTAGCAGGAGGGACCACTATGGCTGGGCCCGGAGGCTTTTTTTTTTTTTTTTTTTTTTTTTTTTTTTTTTGAGAGGTTTTCGCTATAGGGCACGCTATAAGGCGTGTGCGCTCGCCAGACAGAGAGAGACAGAGAGACAGAAAGCGAGAAATCAGCTCCCAGTGGTGATGGCCACGCTGCAATCCCTTCTCCTCCATTCTCCTCTCAGGATCTTGGGCATGCACGCACACGCACCCGGCGTGAGTTTAAGCCACCGGGTCCGGGACACGAACCATGGTTGACTACATGGGAGTCCAGCGACATAGCCATTACGCTAACTGCTCGTCCTGCAGTAGCTATTTTTAAGTTAAGAAAAAGTGCCTAATATTTCCCACTATAGTACTCTTCACTTTTCTTGTAAGCCCAGGTTTGTATCTATGCTCATCTCCCTTTAACATGAAAAAATAACTTTAACGTTTCTTATCAAATTCTCCTAGGTTAGAGACCAATTTTCCCATTTTCTTTTTATTTCTCTTTTATAGTTGAGAGTATTCTCATAGAATATAGAATTCGGGGATAGCAAATTTTTTTGAGCACTTTAAAAATATCATTCCACTGTTTAATGTTATTGACGGTTTCTGAGAAGAACTCACCATTCATCCATGTAATTGTTCCCTAGTGTATAATGCATGGTATTTCTCTAATTGCTTTCAGGTTTTTCTTTTTAGTTTTGATTTTCAGCAGCTTTTTTTTTTTTTATTTTGCCAGAGAGCACATGTACTCACCGGACACAGAGACAGAGAGAGAGAGAGCACATTCCGCATAGGGGATGGTCACACTGTAATCTCTCCTCCTTCATTTCTTTCTCCTTTAGGATTTTGGGTACACATGCATATGTACCTGGCATGTTTCTCAAGCTGCCTGGTCTGGGTCTCAGACTGTGCAGTTAGCCATGTGGGATCTAGCCACCTTAAGCACCAGGCCACAGGCTGGTCCAATTAGCAGCAGTTTGATGCTGATGTGCTTAGGTATAGTCCTCCTTGGTCTAAGTCAGCTGGAGTTCAATGAGATTCTTAAATATGTCAACTGACATTCATCAATCCTGGAAATATTTCAACAAAATATCAAATGTTTTTTTCCTTCACACTGTTTCTCTCATCTCCTTCTAAAACTTAAAGTTTGTGAATGTTAGATCATTTTATAAAATCCCACAAGCCTCAGTCACTGGGTTTTGTTTTCTTCATTTTTTTTCACTTCCTGTATATTAGTCAGAGTAATTTCTATCAAACAGGCTTCCAATTCACTGATACTTTCTACTGTTATGTTTGACTGTGCCCACCCAATAAAAGTTTTTAAACTCTAATTTTGAAATAATCACAAACTCATAGAGAGTAGAAAATGTAGTAGAGAAAGGTCCTACATGCCGTTCCTCCAGTTTCCCACAATGATAACACCTTACATAATAACAGAACAATGTCAAAACCAAATATTGACATTGGCACCCTATGAGTGTTTAATTCTCTATCACTTTGTAACACCTATGGGTCAAGCAACCTGCACTACAGTCAAAAAAGCAAAACTACTTCTTCATCACAAAGATCTCCCTTATGCGGGACCAGCAGTTAGCATAATGGCTATGTCTCCCACATAGTCAACCACGGTTCGAGTCCTGGACCCGGTGGCTTAAACTCACGCCGGGCACGTGTGCGTGCGTGCCCAAGATCCCAAGAGAATGGAGGAGAAGGGATTGTGGTGTGGCCATCCCCCCTGGGGGGGTGATTTCTCGCTTTCTGTCTCTCTGTCTCTCCCTGTCTGGCGAGCGCACGTGCCCTATAGCAAAATACCTCTCCAAAAAAAAAAAAAGAAATGAAAAGATCTCCCTTACCATTCTTCTTCCCCCAATATCCCTAACCCTTGGCAAGCACTGATCTGTTCTCCATCTCTATCATTTTGTAATCACAAGAATGGTATGTTAATATGACATTTCACTCATCATAATGCCCTTTAGACCCATCCAAATGGTTAGGTGTATCAGGAGATCATTTCTCTTTATAGCTAAGTGATATTTCATGCTAAGAATATTAACAGTTTGTTTAGTTCCTCACAAATTGAGAGACACTTTGGAGTTTTCCATTTTGGCCTATTACATAAAGCTAACATGAGTAGTCATGTAGAGTTTTTTTGGCTTGTTATAGGGTATGTGCGCTCACCAGAGAGAGACAGAGAGAGAGAAGGAGAGGGAGGAGGAATAAGAACTCACATCCCAGAAGGATGGCCATATCAAGCTCTTCTTCTCCATCTCTTCTCAGGATTTTGGGCACACACCCACATGGCCCGGCATGTTTTTCAAACCACTAGGTCCAGGATTTGAACTGTACAATCAGCCATGTGGGATACGACTGTCTTAACCCCCTCACCACTTGCTGGCCCAGTCATGTACTGATTTTTGTATGGGCATTTCTCTGAAATCAATCTCAGTAGTGAATATGTGTGTATGCATAGTCATACAAATATGAATATGTCATACAGAGTTATAATATGTAACATATAATTTGGTTTGTATGTGTTCAGTTTTATATGAACTTTGCCAAAATGTCTTCTAGGATAGATATACAAATTTTACACTCCTACTAGCAATTTACAGAGATATAACTTGTCAGCATTCTTGATAGTATTTGATATTGTTGTTATTTTGTTAATTGTTTTAATAGGGGTATAGTTGCATGCTTAGTATACTTTCCCCTCAGACAATAGTGCTAAATATCCTTTCATGTACTGATTTGCTATTCATATATCCTCTTCAGTGAAATGTGTCTTAGATCTTTTGCCCATTTTCTGACTGGATTTTTTGTTTGTTTTAGTATTGAGTACTAAGAGTTCTTTACATATTCTAGATATGAGTACTTTGACAGATATGTAATTTATGAATATTTTCTCCATGTATCTCACATGTCTTTTCATTGCCTTATGAGGACCTTTGGCAGAGCAAAATATTTTCATTTTGATAATATCCAATTTATTAACTTTCTTCTTTATGAGTCATGCTTTTGGTGTCAAGTCTAAGAACTTTTTTCCTAAACCAGGGATACAAGGAGTTTGTCTTCTGAACCTCATGGATAATACATACTAAAGAGTCTGGATAATCTTATTTTCCTCTAAACAATACTGAGTTTGTTCAGGCAAACAGTTAAAAGACCAAGTTGATCAGTACTAGCAAGTGGTGTGGTGGTTAAGGTGCTGGACTCCCACATGGATGACCGTGGTTCAAGTTCTGGATCCAACAGCTTGAAAATCATGCCAGGCACATGTGCGTGCATACCCAAAACCCCAAGAGGAGAATGAAGAAGGGACTGAGGCATGGCCATACCCCCTGGAGAGGTAGTTTCTCACTTTCTCTCTCTCGGTCTCTCTAGTGAACACAAGCATCCTATAGTAAAACTCTCTTAAGGGGGAAAAAAAGAAAGACGAAGTGATCACCTCAATCCTATAAAGAATAGGGTTTTGCTTTGGTTAGGGCTATTCTTTGACTGTTTCTCCTTTAATCCTAGAGTATACCTTTTAGTCCCCAGTTAAACGCAGAACTCACCTCGATTGTTTCCCTTATTTCAAGTAGTGTATCCACTCCAGCCTCTATAATACCTATTTTTGTTTTCGTATTCTGTCCAGAATATGCTGATTGTCACTGGCAGAAGGTTTTAGCTCAACACAGTTCCTGATCCACTACTCAAACCAGAACTCTAGATCAGGTTTATTTTCAAGTTGATTTCTCAATTTGATAGAAGAATAAGTTGATATACCAATTGAATGAAATGGAAAAAAACTACTTACAAATATATTTTTCCTCTTCTTTCTAGAGCCAAAGATAAAAATCCAAAGATAAAACTCCATGAAGGTAGCCGAGTTGTTCTTCCCCTACTCCCCTCCGATTTCTCCTTTTACTAAGGGGGTAGCTCTTCAAGGATCTTAGTTCCAAGTAATTGTCTCAGTAACCCCAAGTTTCATCTTCTACTTTTAAAATGCACCAAATCTCGAAATTATAGTAGCAATAACCACCATCCCATCCTGCCCCAGATAGCCTTAAATTCTTACCATTTCAGATCTTAATTCCTCCAGTTTCTGACTTTGAGAATTTCCCTTACTTTCTCATGCAATCAGTTATATATTTTATTGCTTTGAAGTTTGTTTATTTTTCCCATGACAGAGAGACAGGCCTCCAGCAGGATCTTGATCCCTCAACAAGCCCCAGTTCATGGGTACACACACAATGCCCACTGTGCACAGAGAGACCCCTGGATAAAAACTGGAACTGGGCCATCCATATGGTCTAGTGGTTCGGGGAGCCAGATCCCCCATGGCCAACCAAAGTTTGAATTCCAGATGTGGCAGCTTGAAAAACACAGAAGGCACAGGTGCACGCATGCCTAAAATCCCAACAGGATAAAAAAAAAATGGAAAAGGGATTATGCATGACTATACCCCATTGGGAGTGTTTTTTTCTCTCCCCCTCTCTCTCTCTCTCTTTCATTCTCTCTCTGGCTAGCACACATGCCCTCTAGCCATCTTGGGGGACAGGGAAGGAACCTTCCTGGGTGGATCAGGCTGGCTGAGTATCACGTTTTACTACTGCACCACCACAGGTTCCTGAGCTCCGTAGTTTAAAGTCTTTGTTACATTTTATAATGCATATCTAAAGTTGTTCTGTTTTGTTTTGTTTCTTTGCCTATTGAGAGAATTTTCAGATGATCTAAATAGCTAAATTGTCATAATTAGAAGACTATACAGTTTATAATTAAAATATTTACAAAATAATAATGAATGCTATCTGGGAAAACCATAGGGGAAAAATACACATACACAAAATACATATTCCCAAAAAGTGCAACAATAACCCTTTGTTCTTCAAGAAAGTTATAAATAGAGAATGAGCACCATGGACCATGACAGAACTTACTGTGTACAACTGTTCTAGCAATAAAAGGCTCCAGTACCCAGCCCCCAGGGATAGCAGAGGCAGTGATGCGATTATGCAGCTTACTCCTGTGCAAGAACCCAATGTGGAACACATGCTGCCACGGTCTTTAACACAGAAGGTGGAACAGCAAATGGTCTCAAAAGTTCCTCACTTCTTATGTTTAGAGCTCCAAAAGAACACACTGTTCAGAGAGAACTAATTAAGGAATACTTCAAATTAGCATATACCCACTGCTTAGCATAAAATTCAATTTTAAAACCAATTTGGTAAAAAGCTGAATGACATAGTATCAATACTCTTAAGTCAATAACTCTTAGGAGAGTTCATTCTTTTGAGCGAATAAATCACAAAATGTGATTATCCTATAAAAAGCATTAGGACGTGCAATGCAAAATAAATGTTTAAAATTAATTTTAAAACAATAATGGTGATCATATGCTGCACAGAATAACTTAGTAAATTAATAATCTGTTAGAAATTAGCCTTTCCTGTGTTGCAGTCTATCTCCCTTTTTTAGATCTAACAGTCTTTCCTTCACATATTTGGGTGCACCTATGTTACGTGCATAGATATTTATAAGCGTTATATCTTCTTGATTGATTGACCCTTTTAGTACAATATAGTGCCCTTCTATGCCTCTTCGAAATCATTCCACCATCTGCTCGTCCCTTACTACTGTCTATTCTAAATTAGTTTAAGAAAAATAAATTCTAATATCATTGGTGCCCAAGATTTTCAGCTTATGAGAAGTAAAAAATAATTTTTATCAAAAAAGTAAGCATTCTTTTTTTTTTTTTTGGAGAGATTTTCACTGTAGGGCGCGTGCGCTCGCCAGACAGACAGACAGACATAGAGACAGAAAGCGAGAAATCACCCCCCAGGGGGGATGGTCACGCCGCAATCCCTTCTCCTCCATTCTCCTCTCAGGATCTTGGGCACGCACGCACACACGCCCGGCGTGAGTTTTAAGCCACCGGGTCCGGTACGCGAACCGCGGTCGACTACGTGGGAGTCCAGCGACATAGCCATTACACTAACTGCTGGTTCCCAAAAAAGTAAGCATTCTAAATTTAAATCTAAATTGGAAGTATTCATATGAATGAACCTGCCATTTTTATCTTTTTAAGAAATACTACTGGGTTAGGATAGTTGGGGAGCTGGATCTCACGCAGCTGGCCACATCTCCAATCCTGGACCCAGGAGCTCCGATCCCAGCCCCAGCAGCTTGCAAAGCACATTGGGCATATGTATGTATGTGACCAAAATCCCAACAGGACGGAGAAATGGAAGGGAAGAGACTGCAGCGCAAGTGCACCCCATTGGAGGGTATTTTCCCTCTCTCTAGAGAGCATGCATTGCCTCTGGCAATTAAATAAATAAATATCTATAGTATTTGTTTTAAAAGAAATAAGCAATCTTTCCTAGGTCTAATTTCTGGAAAGTTCTAGAAGATATAGTAACATTTGTTAACAATCAGTTCTACCCAGTTAGTGTTCTCTAGAGACTACTTCCAACTCAAAGTAAGTGAGGTTCCCAAGACAAGTGGTTTCAGCGCTAAGGGGCTGTCCATTCCCAAGATGTGCCTGCCAAAGCCTACTACCAGACAGCAAGCAAATTATCAGAAACAGTAGCAGGGTCACATCAAAGGGCCAGAGGATCAAACCTGAAAGGGCTTCCATGGGACAGAGATGAAACCACTTAAGCATCTAAAACAAGAATGACTGGAAAGGATTGAAATCTATAAAAATATATTCATAATCCAAAAAGCTCACAGACTGCTTATTGAGATTACTGAAGCACCAATTCATTATCCTCAAAATGGGCCTACGAAGGCAAACAATCAAGCATTTATCTGTCTTAATGAGCAAACTATATTTAGGATAACCAAATAGTTATTCTGGGAAAGTTCTCCTGGAAAAAAAAAAAAAAGAGAGAGAGAGAGAGGGAGAGACAGAGAGAGAAAACTTCAAACTATAAATGAAAAAGAAATTATAAAATGAGAAGATCATCACTTTACAACCCTAAAAAATTTGGGCACTGGGCCAGCCAGGTGGCATAATGGTTAAGATGCCTGGATCCCACATGGTCGACTGCATGGTTCAAGTCTCAGAACCAGAGATCTAAAAACCATGCTGTGTGCCCAAAACCCCAAGCAGAGATAGAGGAAAAGGGATTGCAATGCAGTTATCCTCTGGGAGGGGTGCTTTCTTCATTTTTCTTTCTCTGTGTTTCTCACTTGAGAGTGCCTGAACCCTAAAGCTAATTTAATTAATTGATAGTAAATAATTTAAAAAATCAATGCCTAAAGGGCCAGCCCTGTAGCACAATGGTTAAGTTCTATGCATGGAGAGCTGGACGCAACATGGCCAACCACTGTAGGCCAGAGCTTGAACTGCAGTTATCCATGTGAAATCTGGCTTCCCTTAACCACTAGGCTACAGGGCCAGCCTCATAATAAAATTTTAATGAACGGTTTAATCCAAAACATCTGTTAATATTCTTTTCAGGTCACTGTGGTGACAGTGGTAATGCGATACTCCATGATACTAAAGCCCCATGGGAAGGTCCCCAGGTTCACATCCCAAGGTGTTCCTGTACACACCAGGGACACACGTACCTGAGATCCTGGCTGGCTGGAGCTGAGGTAGATCACAGCGTGGGGGCCCTCTGAGGGGTACCTGCCTATGTGCCTGCCCATGCGTCTCTTCTGTGTTTGTCTCTCCCTCATGGAAGAAATGAGTAAGTACACTTAAAAATATACATATTCTTTTCGGTTCTACAATGGGGTCTATATTCCATTTCCAAAAGTATACCCACTATGTGCTTGAAACTTAATATATGTAGCATAATATCATGATTTTTTTAAACCATCACACGTAAGAACTGCATTGACAGAGTGGTAAGGATGGCCTTATTTTTCTGTAGGAAAGATAAAGGCACGTCTACATGCACAGGGGATCATGAACAGCTCTCTTCTGTAATCGCTGACGAAAACAATAAGGCTTTCTGTTGTAAGAGATATTATATCATAAGGATGGTGTGACCGATTTTGTTACAGACAGACATTTCTTCTGTCTCTCTGTAACCAATTATACCTCCATACTTTTCTCTTTTTTTTTTGGAGAGGTTTTTGCTACAGGGTGCATGTGCTCGCCAGACAGACAGAGAGAGACATAGAGACAGAAAGTGAGAAATCACCCCCCCAGGGGAGATGGTCATGCCGCAATCCCTTCTCCTCCATTCTTCTCTCGGGATCTTGGGCACGCACGCACATGCACCTGGCGTGAGTTTTAAGCCACCAGGTCCGGGATGTGAACCACGGTCGACTACGTGAGAGTCCAGCGACATAGCCACTATGCTAACTGCTGGTTCCCCCCTCCATACTTTTCTAGCACCAAGTACCTTAAATTATACATTACTCTGCTAGGTCAGCACTGTGGGGTAGAAAAGTTAGTAACAAAAAGAGGATATATATCATTAAAGTGTTTATAGGATCTTCTACCACAATTTTATTTATATTACTATTATATTTATACTACCACTAGTAGTAATCCTACTGGAGAAATTATGATTCACCTGACACTTTAAATTTTATCAAAGAATGGACAGGCCCTGTGGCCTGGTGGTTAAGGGAACCAGATCCCACATGGCTGACCAGGCAGTTCAATTCCTTGCCCTACTAGCTGAAGAAAAAATGCCAGGTCGGTACACCTACACCCCAGATCCCTAGAGGATAGAAGAATGGAGGACAAGAAATTGCAGTATAATCATGAGCCATTGAAGAGGTGTGTTCTTCCTCTCACTCTCCCACTCTCTCCTCTCTGGTGACCTCATGGAGCATCTGTGAATTTTTTGTAAATTATGAATAATTTGGCAAAAAATTACCTGCAGGGGCTGGGAGGTGGCGTGGTGGTTAAGGGCACTGGACTCCCACACAGCTCACCACAGTTTAAGTCCTGGACCTGGCACCTTGCTTTCCCACTTTCTCTCTCTCTCTCTCTCTCTCTCTCTCTCTCTCCCTCTTTGACTCTATGATACTAAAGCCCCATGGGAAGGTCCCCAGGTTCACATCCCGAGGTGTTCCTGTACACAACAGGGACACACGTGCCTGAGATCCCGGCTGGCTGGAGCTGAGGTAGATCACGGCATGGGGGCCCTCTGAGGGGTACCTGCTTATGTGCCTGTCCATGCGTCTCTTCTGTGTTTGACCCTTTCTGGTCAAATTTTTAAAAATAAATAAAGAAAGTTAAATAAAATTTTTTTTTAATAACCTGCAAACACGCTATTGTGAGATTCACAGAAACCTGGTCTTAAGAGTTCTTTTGAACTAAAGGTTGACCAATGGGCTCCTTTGGGTTTGCAAATCCCTTAAACTCGTGTGCCAGGTGTTGACTGCATTTTTCAGGAAACATAGTCATGGCTTTCATTAACGTCAGTCTCAGACAGTAACAACAACCAGTGGCATGGAGCCACATTTCATGTAGCAGGAACTTCTAAGAACAGTAAAAAGATGAAACAGCACCTTTTACCTGCTAAGCCCACAAAAGATTCGGCTTCTTCCTGAAATTGAAAGGTATGTTCTTAAGACTTACGCAGTGTGACTTTTTTCCCAGTATTTGAGTGACCTCTAGTGGCTGGTTAAATTACCATAGCCAACTGCCGGCTCATAAAGAAAGTAAGTTTGAAAAATAACAAAAGATCACAACACCAATAGCACCTGGCACAATTTCTAGTTATCACGTAAACTCTCAATTATCTAAGAGAAGTTATTTTACAATACGGTATACTTAATTCAAAGCAGTTTACTAGACAGTTGAACATACGTCACTACTTCTTTTTTTAATGAAGTAAGTATTGTTTTCCAAAGCCTTGCATTTCAAATGAATAAAACATCAGAAGGGCCAGCCAGTGGCCTGGTGGCTAAGGCAGCTGAATCCCATGTGGCTGACTGCACAGTTCAAGTCTTGGACCTGGTGGCTTGAGAAACACACCAGACACATGTGCAACGTGTGCCTAAAATTCCGAAAGGAGGGGAAAATGCAGGAACAGCCACTGCGGCATGACCATTCGCCATGGTGGATATTTCCTCGCTTGCTTGCTCTCTCCCTCCCTCCCTCCCTCCCTCTGGTGAGTGCACATGTCCGCTAATAAAATCAAAATACAAAAAATCAGCAAATACCAAATAGTGCCAGAATAAAGGACCCAAGAACCTTAAGAATTGACCACCATCTCCTCCACTCAGAGAAGGCAGAATCAGAGACGCAGTGCTTACAAAAGGGACAGCCACAAGGATTGGGGAAATACCTTGAGAACACAGGGTACCCCAAGAACTCAACCTAAGTGAGCACAAGTGACAACTGTGGGGCCAAACGCTCTCAGTGGCAGCAGCAGGTACAAGTACCCAGAAGGACCAAGCCTCAGGCACGGAGTCAGTGGTGAATCAGGCACATCACCCGGGGTGGCTGACAGGCCCCAGTTTACTACAGATGTCCCTACCAAGGTCCCTGAGAGTGCCTAAAACAGGAGAGCACCTGTCTTCCGGCCACTGCCCCAGGAAGCCCCAAGCACAAGGGCCCCAGAGTGGGTGCATGGGTACCCTCTCAGTTCAGCCTTCGCTTCCGGACTCTTCCCCAGACGTATGCCTCACGGCAGTCCTCATCTCCAGACCCTCCCACGACATCCACCTACACAGGCCTCACCTCTGTGATGTGTGGCCCAAGGGAAAGCTGACCTTTCCGGCAAGAGCCATATGGCCTTAGGCCATTTCAGAATATACCGACCAGTCTTGGGCTGGCCCCATGGCCTAGGGATAAGAGAGCTGGATCCCACAGGGATGACCACAGAGCATGAATTCCACCCAATGTGGCTTGAGGAACACGCTGATTGTATATATGTGCCAAAAGTCCCAACAGGATGGAGAAGTGGAAGAGAAGGGATTGTGGTATATCTCTCTCCCTGTCTCTGTGGTAAGCGCATGCGCTCTATAGCAAAAATCATTCTCTCAATAAAAGAAGTTTCTTCTGCTCTTACCAACATTTAGAATTGTGAGGATTTTAAAATGTTGCCAATCTGGTGACTGTCTTTTGTCATTTTGGTTTTCACTCACATTTCTCTAATATCTCGGCATTTGAACACTGAATATTACAATTTATTATTGGCTGGATCTCTTGGCCATTGAAGTCTGCCTTCAAATACTGGGCTGTCAGAAAAGTCATGGTGTAAATTTCTATGCAATAATGCATCATGACTTTTGCATAGAAAACTACACCATGACTTTTCCAGCAACCTAATAATATCACAGCACTCAACAAGTTTGTTGACATTCTTCAAATTCCACCAGGGCAAAAAAACCATTATGTGCATGTACTTGCATGGGTGTGTGTGTGTGTGTGTGTGTGTGCACACGTGTGTGTGTAACCAACAACCTGGTCCAAGACACTACCATCTCTGTGTGTGTGTGTGCGTGCACACGTGTGTGTAACTAACAACCTGGTCCAAGACACTACCATCTTTCACTTCCTAAACTAGCTCCTCTGGTTCTACTTTGCTCCTGACCCCATAATACACAGAGTGAACTTTTTCAAACATAAACCACAAGGCACTGCTCTGCTCACTATCCTCCAATGGCTTCCCATCTCATTCTGAACAAAAGCCTCTCATTACCATGACTGTAACAAGGTCCAAAGTGATCCAGTCCCTGGTACCTCACTAACTCTCCTCCTCACTCGGGTCCAACCACACTCACCTCCCCATTCCTTGGAACACGCCAACCACTGTTCCATCCCCTTTCCTTTACAAATGTCCATTCTGTCTTCAACACTCTTCCCCAGACTGCATACCGTGTTCCCTCAATTCCTTGAGTCTCTGTCTAGGAGCAAGTAATCTAAAAGAATACTACAGTCTCCCATCATTTCCAAATCCCGTTATCCCACTTTATCCTCTTCATAGCATTTATCACCGCCTGACACTGTATATGATTATGTGTTTTCTCTCTTCCTGAACGACAAGTTTCATCAGAACAGGAATTTTTATCTATCTTCAACACTGTACACCAATACTTAAACAGTACCTTGTATTTATACAGGTACTGACAAACATATGTGAAATGAATAAATTAAAATGTATCAATGAATGAGGCAAGAGGCCAGGTGTACATGCCTAACCTATGACCCTGGCTGACCAGGCCAGCAGAGAATCACAGCATGAGATCCTGCTGCTCCTGTTTCCTCTTAAAAGATAGAAAGAAAGAAGAAAGAAAGTTGGGAAAGAGAGAGAAAAAGAGAAAAAGAAAGAGAGAGAGAGAAAGAAAGAAAGAAAGAAAGGATACTATTTATACTATTTCTTTTATAAGAAAAGTAAAATAGTATCTGTAAACTTTCAGAACAGAAAAACAATTTGCCTTTTCCTACTACTCCCTTCTTCCCATCCTTATAGATCTAAAATGCAGGGTTTCTATGTCATTAATTCTTCAACAATACAAATACTATGTTTTAAAAATCTGTCCTTTTCCAGTGTAAGATCGCAACAATATTCACAGCTATTATTTAAGATTTAAATTTTTTTTAGGAGGGATTTTTGCCATAGGGCGCGTGTGCTGGCTGGAGAGACAGAGACCGAAAGCAAGAAATCACCCTCTAGGGAGATGGCCACCCACAATCCCTTCTCCTCCACTCTCCTCTCACATGCTTGTTGTGGTTTTAAGCCACCAAGTTCAGGACTTGAACCACAGTCAACTATGTGGAAGTCCAGCAATGTAACCATTATGCCATCTGCTGGTCCCTACACTTACATTTTAATAGTTTCATTTGTTTAAATGTTTCTTTTAAAATTTGCCTTAACACTTGCTTTTTAGACAACTACGACTTGTTTAAGTAAAACTCTTTCACAAATGTCATTAAAATTCAGATTGAATCCCTGAATTTCTGAAAATGTCTTTCTTCTGTATTAACACATAGGCAATATGGACTGTATAGAGAAATTTGTTTTCTTCTAAACTTTCATGTTACATATAAATTGTAAACCTGATTTTCTTTTCTTTATTTATAACTTGGTTTTTGGTTGTGTCTTTTTCTCTTTGAAATTATATTCCACCAGATATAGCTAAATATGCAATTTTTTCTTTTGCTTGGCATTTGGTGAGATCTCTGAGTTCAAGGTTTCAGTCTTTCTTTGGTGCAGGATGAAATTTTCTTCTATTATTTCCCTCATGATAGTTTCACTTTTTTGCCTTGATTTCTGGAAATCCCATTATGTTTATCTTAGTGCTGGCCAACAAAATATAATTCAAGCCAGAAAAACCATTCTGAATTTCCTAGTGGACACATTAAAAAATAAAACAGGTGAAATGAATTTTCATATTTTATTCAAAAAACATATCAAAAAAGTATCATTTGAAAATGTAAAACACTGGGAACCAGCAGTTAGTGTAATAGCTATGTCACTGGACTCCCATGTAGTCAACCGCGGTTTGCGTCCCGGACCCAGTGACTTAAAACTCATGCCGGGCGTGCGTGCGTGTGTGCCCAAGATCCCGAGAGGAGAATGGAGGAGAAGGGATTGCGGCATGACCATCCCCCCTGGAGGGTGATTTCTCGCTTTCTGTCTCTATGTCTCTCTCTGTCTGGCGAGCACACGCACCCTATAGCGAAAAACCTCTCAAAAAAAAATTAAAAACAAAATGTAAAACACTAAAATTAAAAACAAGATACGTTATATCATTTTTTTTATAGTGAGTGTTCAACAGCTGGTATGTGTTTTCTGATTGCTAATCTCAACGTGGACTAGTCACTCTACAGAGTCCCCTCTCCCGACTCCTTTTTTCCTTCCTCCGGAGTTCTTGCCCTTCTCCCTAGAAGCCCTAGTCCTTTTCACCCATTTTGACTCTGAAGCCTCAATAGCCTCATGTGGCTGGTGGCCACCATACGGGACAGTGTGACAGACCTGGAACTACCATACATGCCTTTATAGTTCCTCATTTGTATTCTTTGTCTTCTGAATTTTAAAGAGAATTTATCAAACTGATTTTCAAAATCAACTCAACTCCCTAAAGTATGTACCCTATTTATTCTGCAATGACTTTTTTTTTTTAGGTTTTTGCCATAGGGCATATATCCTCACTGGAGGGAGAGTGAGAAATCACCCCCAAGTGGGGGATGGTCATGCTGCAGTCCCTTCTCCTCCATTCTCCTCTCGGGATTTTGGGCACACAGGCACACGCTCATCATGGTTTTCACCAAGCTGCCAGGTCTGGCACTTGAACCATAGTCAGCCATGTGAGAGTCCAGCAGCTTAACCACCACGCCACCTGCTGACCCTGCAACAACTATTTTAATTCAATAGTCACACCATATCTATTCAGGGGCTCTTTCTTCATAGTGCACTGCTGCTGGGCAATGAAAGTCTGTGCTAGTTACCAAGGAACATCTTCTAGACTCTTGGGAGTTTGTCTTACACTTTCTTTTAAGTTCCCTCCACTCTCCTACAGCCACTGTGTCTCACTGGGGACCTCTTGCTCTGTGCCATCGGAAGGAACTTAGGTGAGATCCTAAGCCTTCTCGCCCTCCTGGTGAAAACATCCTATCTGCACAGTCTCTCAGATAAAGATCTAGTTTATATATGACTGGTAGCAAGGCTGGGAACCATCAGTGCTCACTTAGGAAGGTCATAATTCATTTTGGTCCCAGAAAAAAAAGGAAGAGTTTAGAATTAGTGACATTCTCAATAGTAGCTCAAAAATCTAACAATCTGGGGAACGAGCAGTTAGCGTAATAGCTATGTCGCTGGACTCCCACATAGTTGACCGCGGTTCGCGTCCCGGACCCAGTGGGTTAAAACTCACACCGGGTGTGTATGCGTGTGTGCCCAAGATCCCGAGAGGAGAATGGAGGAGAAGGGACTGTGGCATGACCATCCCCTCTGGGGGGTGATTTTTCGCTTTCTGTCTCTATGTCTCTCTCTGTCTGGCGAGTGCACGTGCCCTATAACGAAAACATCTCCAAAAAAAAAAAATCTAACAATCTGTAGGAAATAGAAATTATAAGCAAGAGAAATACAGTGAGATTAAACTCCCATTTATGTCTACCCAGAAGGCCAATGCCAGCTGTTCAGCAATGGGCTATTGTAGTGGACAGCACAGAGAATACGTTCTATTGCTGTGGGAAGTTCTCTTGGATAGTACTAGGTTAGCTAATTCCTCTGAAACCACCACCAGCAGCTTTAGCTCTATAAAATTCCCTTACTCCTTTTTCCTTCCTGCAGGAGTTCTTGCTCTTCTCCCTAACACCCCTGGTCCTTTTCAACTATGTTGACTCTTAAGCCTCTCCCGAACCCAGGCATAAAAATCTATGACCAATTAATTGTAACACGTATTAACAAGATAGGCAGAAAGTCGTTTTTAGTATTTGAGAACACTAAAACAGAGAGTACAGCAGTAACAGTCACTTCGCAAGCTTTGGAATTACTGTCGGACAAAGTAGGAAAAGCTTTCTAGTACCAGCATTTGAAAGAGATAACTGACATTAGAAAATACCTATGGTGCATGTACGGCCAAAATGTAGGGGTCAGATGTCAAGAAATAACGGACAGCTGATAAGGAAGAAGACATGAAATTCAAGGTGCAAAGTGGAAAGAATTTCATTTGAATTATGAGCTATGCTGTAACTAGAAAATACATTACAGATATTATAAATTTGGGGTAGACTGTTAGAAAACTAACAATGAAACAAGCATTATCCAAAAATAAATGAAATGATGATGAGTACAGTTCACAAGCCTTGCAACCCGGTCCTATCACATTTAATCAAAGACTACGTTGCCAATGAGCTTCTGTGCTTAAGCATAAAGCCTTTGGGTTTACTGTTTTATAGTGACTGGCATAATGCCACCAAGAAAAATTCAGTGAAGGTCAATGAAAGCTGCATGTTCTAAATTACAAAATTAAGAACAATCCTTGGTGTTGGTCCTAGCAGTTCAGTAATGACAGAAATTACCTCAGTAACAGGGGCGTTTTCCTGGAGCTCCGTGGTGTGCGAAGCCAGTAAACCAATCACCCGAGCAACCTTGGCCCGTCTGTAAATGAACAGAAAATAGGCTCTGAAAATAAGAATCAGAGACCAAAGAAACCAACTCGGCTAGATACATTATGCAATAGTGAATACTAAATACTAAAGTGTGAAATGAAAACGGATCGTGATACCAGGCACATACTCTCCCGTGTATACAGCCCAAAGAAACTCTGCATCACACACAGGGAGACGTGAACAGCAATGTCCTCTTGCAATATTGTTTGCAATAGTGACAGAAATTAAATAAGTTGTGGTTTAATAGTAAAACAGGAAATAAAATGTTCAAAGACTTAATTTAGTTATCTATTTATTTATTTATTTATTCTAATATCCCTGAGTACAGAAGCATTTGGCTAAAGGTCTCTGTTTTCCTTGTTTATATACCATTGAGTTTCTATATAAGTAGCAAATAATTAGTATCAGAACAGGTAAGCCTATATGTATGTACGCACTAACATAGATACATATTGAGCATAATAGAAATTTTATGCTCAATCAAGTCTTATGAGTATTGTTTTTTTCTGTATTTATTTTTTTTTTTTTTAGAGATTTTTGCAATAGGGTACGTGTGCTCACCAGAGAGACAGAGAGACAGAAAGCAAGAAATTACCCCCTCCCACCACCACCACCGGGAGAATGGCCACAGTGCAATCCCTTCTCCTCCATTCTCCTCTCAGGATTTTGGGCACACATACACACAAGTGCCCAGCGTGAATTTTAAACCATGGGTCCAGGACTCAAACCATGGTGGACTATGTGTAAGTCCAGCAACATAACCATTATACCATTTTCTGGTCCCCAAATATTGCTTTATTTTAATAAATGCTAGTTAGTTTTAATGAGGTGTCTGACATCCAGCAGAAAATGAAGTTGATATATTACTAAACACTTCAATGTGATCTGAAAAAGTATTCCATGCAGAAAGTTAGTTTAGGTAAGATTTTTTAAATTGAAGTTTGTCTCCAAAGCCTAGTAGTTAAAAGAGCTAGATCCCACACGATCAACTGTGGTTTGAACTCTGGCCCCTGTGGCTTGAAAAACACACCAGGCATGTGGCATGTGTGTGCATGTGGATGCTTGAGTATGTATACCCAAAATCCCAAGGAGATGGAGAAATGTTATAGCATGACAATACCCCATTGGGTGAGCTTGCTCCCTCTTCCTCGCTCTCTGTTTTTCTCTGGTGAGTGCACACAAACATCGCGAGTTGGTAAGAACCATACTCTACTTTAATGAAGCTTACATGGTTTCTGGGCTAATCAGTAGGTACATTCGCCAGAGAGCCTCTACTTTAAAATAAACCTGCGCAGGACCTGAGGATAACAAATCCGGCACAGAGAAGTGCCACAGGGAAACTACCTGTGTCGCCACAGCTCTAACAGAAATGATTTTCATAAATGTCAACACTGCCTGAATTGTCCACCCAAGTCACTCAACATATACAGATTAAAGAAGTCCTCGGCATTTGTATGACTAGCATCCAGCCACTGAATACAAAGATTACAGGTAGAAAGTACTGACAGCAGGGCTAGAACATCACTGCTGCACCACAGTGGAATCCGAACTATATACTTTAAAACGGTGAGTTTTATGGCAAGTGAATTCTATAGTAAGAAGAAGTGAGAGGGAACCAGCAGTTAGCGTAATAATGGCTATGTCGCTGGACTCCCACGTAGTCGACCACGGTTCGTGCCCCGGACCCGGTGGCTTAGAACTCACGCTGGGCGCGTGTGTGTGCGTGCCCAAGATCCCGAGAGGAGAATGGAGGAGAAGGGATTGTGGCGTGGCCATCCCCTCTGGGGGGTGATTTCTCGTTTTCTGTCTCTATGTCTCTCTCTGTCTGTCTGGTGAGCACACGCGCCCTATAGCAAAAAATCCTCTCAAAAAAAAAAAAAAAAAAAGAATCCCACACCCATCCTATAGGAGTTTTAGAAACAGGAAAAGCATAAAATAGACAAGAAAAAAATCATAAAGCAGTAATAGGAACTTAAGGAAAGGATAAAGGATTTTAAACAGCAGCTACTGAAGCAAATTAGTTTAAAGAAAAAGAAAGAAAAAAGAAAAAAAACTCCTAGACATATTCTATTGGGCTGTCAGAAAAGTCTTTCTGCTTTCGTGTTTTCCTCTGCAAAAATGCATCATGATTTTTCTGATGACACAACAGTAATATTGCACAAGCCTAAAACAAAAAGAGAAACTCAATGAAAAGGAAAATCAAACCAGAGGCATACAAAGAATAAAAGTCAGATTGGCCTCCGAGTCCTCCAGAGCGAAAGACAGCACCAGGAAGAAAGAACAAATTCCAATGCCCTGACAGTGAGCATGGCCGAGGGATGCCAGAAAACCTTACCAATCCAGCTCCTGAAAAAATTCTTTATAAAGCAAGTACACTTTCCTCCAGCAAGACTTTACAAATCATCTTATTAGATTATACGCAACATCATGGGGAAGTAATGTGATACATTAGGGAAAAATACAGGTGACAAAAAATTTCCAGGCTAGCCCATGACCTGGTGGTGAAGGGAGCTGGATCCCATGAGGATGATCATGCAGCTGGAATCCCAGACCCAGTGGCTTGAAAAACATGCCACACATGAGTGCATGCATGCCCAAAATCCCAAAAAGAGGGAGAGATGAAGGAGAAGAAATTACCATCCCATGAAAATGGTCTCTCTCTCTCTCCCCATCTCTGTTTCTCTCTGATGAACTCACGTACCCTCTGGCAAATTTTAAAAAAGAAAGAAAAATTCCTAGAAAGTATAACTAAATTAAAACACAGAGATCTATTTCATACATATACTCAAAAGAATAATAATTAATAAAGTTTCCAAAAGTAGCTTAGATAATCTTTGAACTGTATTTACAATATTCGGCTAAAGAGAAGACATCTTCATGGCTACTGAGAACTAGTGATTTCTTTTTTTTATTTTTGGAGAGGTTTTTGCTATAGGGCGTGTGTACTCGCCAGACAGACAGAGACAGACAGAGAGACCGAAAGCGAGAAATCACCCCCCAGGGGGGATGGTCACGCCGCAATCCCTTCTCCTCCATTCTCCTCTCGGGATTTTGGGCACGCACGCAGGCGCGCCCAGCATGAGTTTTAAGCCACCGGGGCCGGGACGCGAACCACAGTCGACTACAGGGGAGTCCAGCGACATAGCCATTACGCTAACTGCTGGTTCCCTAATTTTTGCTTTAAAAAAATTTTTTTTCTAGTTTATTTTAATACTTTTTTTGTTCTTTTTCTGTTTCTTGGTTGTTTTTGTTACTGTTGTTTCTATATATATATATATATCTCCTTTTCTGCACTCTGCTGGACGCTCAGATCGAACTTGAAGTTTGAGAAGAAACACACCGTCCATCAGATGACTATAAATCACCACACAACCACAAGAAATATGGGAAAGCAAGAAAATACCTCTCCTCCAAGGGAAAAGAATAACTCCTCTTCATCAGCACACTTTTCAATAGAATCATGGAAATGTCAGATAAAGAATTTAGAACATTCATAATGGCAAAGCTAACAGAGATGGAAGAGAAGAGAGACAATGAACTGCAGAAGAGAATGCGAAAATGTGCTGCCAGTTCCAGGAGGTAAGGAAATCCTTGCAAGATCTGAAAGAGGAATTACATACTTTTTT
>NW_006159958.1:1465426-1470619 GCF_000334495.1 Tupaia belangeri chinensis
CCTTCATATGGGAAGAAAAGACAAGAACATTCTGAGATAAACAAAACCTGAAAGAATTTGCCAGCACCAGACCAGATCTCCAAGAAGTTCCCAAGGGAGTGCTATGTCAGGAAAATTAAATGTAGTCACACAGAAATAAAAGTTCAAAAACTAAGAAAATGGCCAACTTAATTGTAGGGACAAGTCTGGAGTTGAATATTATATCCCAGAATTCAATCAGGAAGATCAAGCCACAACACAAGATAGATTAAGTACATGAGTCTGAACTGGTGAAATAGCATTCTGTGACTTTTGACTAAAATATTGCTGGTTTTTTTCTAGGCTTTGTTGTCTGGTTTTAAGAGTTTTTGTCCTATTGAGCTGTCACTAGGTTCATGTACCCACTATCTGAATGGAATACTAACCTGTTTCCAGGCTTTAAGTTTTAAGCAAATTTCCTTACCAATTCAAAACTGCTTTTCTTGAAATTACCAGCTGAACTTGCTAATGAAAGTAGTTAGATTATTTAAGAAATAGTGTGATCAATAAAAAGTGGGGGGGAAAGGAATAGAATACAACTGTAGACACCAGAGACAGTGTGAGAAGAGGTTGGGAAAGGGCAGAATGTCAGCTATAAGGGTAAATATATCTATATAGATATAGATATAGATATATACACACATACATATATATGTGAAACTAGAAATGGAAAATTATTGATGATAACATACATACATGATTAAGCCACTATGCAGTATATTCTGGATGAGAAACCACTTTTTGTATGCTGTGACGATGCTTAGGGGATGAATGTACATTAATTAATTTAAAAAAAAAAAAGGTTTCAGGGAAAAAAATGCATATTTGATGACTGCAGTAAGCTATATAGCCCCAGCTAGGTGCTATTTTATAGTATGTTCATTCTACTCACTGAGGTTTATGCCTAAAGTCAGACTTGTATTCATGGATATGTCTATATCAGCTGCGCTCCCTAGTGGAAATATTTAGATTAATTAAGTTCATTAGCAAATCAATAAAATGGGGGGAAAAGGCATAGAAAGCAACCATGGATACCGGAGAGAGTGTGGGAAGAGGGTGGGACACGGCAGAGGGTGAGAGACAGGGAATCAAGGAAAAAAAAAAAAAAAGCAAAATATACAGGAAACAAGAAATAGAAAATTTTTGTTGACGATAACATGTATGTTGATGTGCTTGACTGAGCCAATATACAGTGTATACTGAATGGAAAATCTCATTTTGTATGCTGTAATGATGTATAGTAAAGGAATTAAATTTTTAAAAATAAAAAAAATAATAATATTTGGCTAAGGGCTATATTTAAGTCTTTTAAAATTTACAATGGCAAAGCCTATAAACATTTCCCATAAATCAGAGTGATCATTACTTCAGAATAATTTATGGCAGTTATTTAGGACTCTGTGTTTGTTATAAATATGTATGTTGCAATCACTTAATAAAGACATGATGAATAACTTTTAAAATGTAAATGTTACTTACATATCCCAGTTCGGAGCTATTCGTAAATGCTGAATTAGCAACTGAAACTAGAATGAAAAAGCTAAATGTACATTTAATCCATGAAACAACACAAAAAGTGACAGTGCAGTTAACAATCAGACCGCTATATAAATGAAATACAGCCAAGGAGAAGTTCACAAACATGGAAAAGTACTAGTACACAAATAAGATAAAAAATAAAAACTACAAACAGTACCTTTAGTTTTTCCCACCACTGAATAGTCCCTTAATATCAATTCCCACACAAAAGATACACACCAACTACCAAAAAAAAATAAGCTAAAAATTATCCTGGAAGCCCAAGAACTTGGATTCTTTCAACCCAGTCCCAAAATGAGGGCCCCTTAAATCAAACGCCTCCCTGCCACTGTAATTCCTTTCTGAGGACGTCTTCAAGTAACACATTGCGTCCCCATGATGCCGTTTAAAATCTAATTGGATTATGATTTGTAAACTCTTACTAGAAGGAAGTACACTTGCTTCATCTTTTTTAAGTTGCTATAGGGTGCATACACTCACTGCAGAGAGAGATAAAGAGATAGAGAAACAGAGAGAAAGCTTTGCCAAATTCCCATGGGTTTAGCGACAGACTGAGACAGTCTAAGAAGTAACGTGGCCAGGGAGAAGTAAAAAAAAAAAAATCTTAGACTCCAAATCTTCCCTCAATATTGCATCAGAAACCCCAGCATTTACCTGATTGGCCCAGCAAAGGAGTCCTCTATTCCACATGGGCATTTTATGCCAGTCACTGACGAAAAGATCTGTCTTACGACGTCAGATAGGAATAGTATATTACAATTATTACAAGTATAACATAAAAGGTAAGCCTGAGCATTACAGAGGAAATCGTTCAAAACCATCATCTACTCAACTGTTTTTAGACCTACATATTAGAAAGACGATAACTTTCATGAATTTATCATTTTAATAAATCATGTTTATTGTGTTTAAATCAAATGCATATCTTTTTAGGGTTGGCCCCATAGCACGGTGGTTAAATGCAATGTTCTGGGAGCTGGACCCCACATAACTGACCACACTTCAAAACCTGGCTGTGGTAGTTTGAGAAACATCCCAGGCACATGTGTGAGCATCCCCCGAATCCTGAAAGGATGGAGAAATAGAGGGGAAAGAACTGCAGGACTACTGTGCCCTACGGGGATGCTTTCTAATGCTCTCTCTCTCCCTGATAAGTGTGTGCACCCTCTGGCAATGAGAGAAAACAGTATTTTAGCCCTCATGTTAATCTCTACAGAAACACAAAGTTACACACCTAAGTCGGGTTATGAGGACCCTGAGACAGGTTTCGCTGCACGACTACCTACCAAGGGGGAGTGGAGGAGCCTGGTGGCTATCTCCTTGTGACCAGCTACCACGCAGAGATAGCAAAGGAGATTCAGCTTGGCCCGGGAGGCTCCCGTCGTCTTCTCAGTGGAATCAATCTGTGAGCACACTTGTTGCAAAAAATCATTCCAATCTTGGTCTTTCAGAAATAACAACTTGTCCACTGTTGGGGGGGAGGGGGAATAGTAAAAATATGTGTAATGTGGCATGGATTACTGAAAACATTATGTTAGAAATATGATAAAAACAGAATTTCAATAGCTTAAGATGAGGACAAAAAAACAACAACAATGTTAACCCAAACGTTACATTGTCAAAATTAAAAATAAGATTACATACCACAGCATGATGTTTCACCCAATGAGGGACTACACACGCCAAGGTGGTGACTCAGGCTCTACCATGTAGCCTGGGTGGGTAACAGGCTATGCCATCTAGGTTCGTAGAAGCATACTGTGATGTTCACACAAAGGCAAACTCACCTAACAAAGAATGTGTCATTAGGTGACACAACTTTATTCCAAAGATGATGCTACTTTTATTTGTGTATCTATGTTTCTAATTTCTTTTTTCACCTTGGAGACTTTTTCCCTAGTCCAGTGATAAGCTATACTTTAAAAAAGAAAGTTGATACCTAAAGGAGAACTGTCCTGTAACCCTGAATGCAACAAAACACAAAGCTAAGTAAAACTGTATTGAAAGAAAACAGGGACCAGCAGTTAGCGTAATGGCTATGTTGCTGGACTCCCACGAAGTCGACTGCGGTTCGAGTCCCGGACCCGGTGGCTTAAACTCACGCCGGGCGCATGTGCGTGCGTGCCCAAGATCCCGAGAGGAGAATGGAGGAGAAGGGATTGCAGCGTGGCCATCCTCCCTGGGGGGTGATTTCCTGCTTTCTGTCTCTCTGTCTCTGTCTGTCTGTCTGGCGAGCACACGCGCCCTAGAGCAAAAACCTCTCCAAAAAGAAAAAAAAGAAAAGAAAAGAAATTAGCCTCTGTATAAATAAATCAACCCAGCCCTGAGATACTGGGGAAAAAAAATTTACAGTTGTTAGGAAGTTCTAAAAAAACGACTTTCAAATATAAATAGGTTAACATGATTGCTGAAAGTATTTGGAATTCCTACTGCCAAAATTTTCTCCAAATCTAGATTGATGGTTTAAGATATAACTGTCAAAAAACAATCAATTTAAGATACATAAAAATCTCCAGTGTTCATCCTCAGTAAGATTTTCATTAGCTAAAAGAAAACATAGTAATCATTCCTGCAATATCCCCCACAGAAGTGAACTATCTAACCCCAGTCTAAACTACTCTGGAAGAATCTCAAATCTTCAGAGTGCTTCCCAAGCCTGGATGCCCACAACAGAACTGTAAATGCTGGACATTCAGCTGGCTCTACAGGACAAAGTGCAGGAGATCTTCCCGTCCAATCAACAGGAAAACTCACCTAGCTCTCCAAGAACTCCCCACCCACAAGAGTACAGGGCAGCCCAGACTAGCAGAGAAATGTCAAAGGCTGGCACAAAGAGATTACAAACTGTCGGATTTACATAACACTGCCCCAAAAATACAGTCAAATTGGCAAGCAAATATTTGTATTAGCATATAAATGTTCTGTTGGCAAATAAATTTCATATTTGTACCTGCATACAGAGTCTATGTTTGATAAGCCCTTTATGATCCTACCTGAATGTGCTGGTAGATGCAATATTTTGGGGTCAAATTTAATTGGTGGTTGTTTCATTATCTGTGGTTAAAAACAAAAAGAACTTTTGAGATGTCTTTTGAAATAGTTATCTATCTCCTGGTGTGTCTCCTATATCAGATTATAAATCAATAAGGTCAAAAAAGAATACTATAAAATTCAATTGTTACCAAAAAGAATAAGAATTCAATAGTACCTTTTCAGACTGAAATAGATACAGATGATAATTTATTTTTTTAAATCAATCCAACTGATATTTACAATAATACAAAGTTCCATAGAAAAGATTCCCTCTATTTTGGCTGAATCTATAGGCAACATAATTCTAGATTAAAAATGTAGTCATTCGACATACATCTTTTGGGAACTTGCCAGGGAGAGACACTCTGCTAAGTGCTAAGAGGCACAGAATGATATAAAACATGTGACCCTATTGTCAAAGAGCTGATACTCCAGTTGGGATGATGAGATTAACTTTTGTAAAATAAAAATAAAACATAAGAATTGTCTGTCAGGCAAGTGCACATGCCCTATAGCAAAAACTCTCTCCGAAAAAAAAAAAAAAAAAAAACAAAAAAAAAATTTGGAGGATGCTGCAAGGAAAAAAACTTCAAAAAAAAAAAA
>NW_006159958.1:1470786-1479450 GCF_000334495.1 Tupaia belangeri chinensis
CAAAACCCCCCCCCAAAAAAAAAAAAAAAAAAAAAAAAGACACAGAAGAAATTTGGAGGATGCTGCAAGGAAAATAACTTCAAACAAAAAAAAAACACACACACACAAAAGTGAATACTCTCAGTGACTATGGGTAACAGAACAAACCCATAGATTCAAATACAAGAAAAGAGTACTAGAAAAGTAACTTTCAAAAATTAAAAAGAGTTCTTGAGATTTTAAAATACAATAGCAAAGAAGAGTTGAAAGATTGAGTTAAATAACTTAAAAACAGAGATGAACAAAGGAAAAGGTGAGAAAATTGATAGCCAGTAGTAAGTATCTAACATCCAAATAACCGTTTTACGGCTAAAACAGCACAAAGCATCAGAGAACACTAAAGTTTCCCAGAACTGACGAGTATGAATTACACTGAAAGGGCTCACATAAAGCCCAGAACAATGGATTTAAAAAAAAAAAAAACACACACACATCAAGGCACATGACTGAAATTTCATAACTATAAAAACTAAGAAATTTTACAAATTTTCAAGTCAGACATAGGGAGCAGAACTCAAAATGGCTCTGGGTTTCTCAAAATAACACTGGAAATAAGAATACATGCAGTGGGACCAGCAGACGTTGCTAAACTCCCACGTAGTCAACTGCAGTTCAAGTCCCGGACCCACTGACAAAAAAATCTCATACCAGGTATGAGTGAATGTGTGCCCAAGATCCCGAGAGGAAAATGGAGAAGAGACTACAGTGGGGGTGATTTCTCACTTTCTGTCTCTCTGTCTCTCCAGCAAGCACACGCACCCCATAGCAAAAATCTAAGAAAAGATAAACAGAATAAATGAAGTAATACCTTTAAAATTCTGAAAGAAAATTATCCCACACAAAATTCTGTAAAGTATCAATCAAATATGGTAGGCATGCAAGGTCTCAAAGATTTTGCCTCTATACATACTTCTTCTAGAAACTACCAAAGGATGTGTCCCACCAAAACAAGTTAATAGTCATGGAATCCAGAAAACAGCTCAACACAGGAAAGTCCTGAGATGACGAGCACCAGATGGCAGGTCTGAGCACAATTCAGTTGACAGTCAAGTTGAGGGTTGCCTTCATCAAAATCTGAGCTAGTATCACGCTCTTTCTAACCTGAGGAACAATCTGCCCAGGGGAGTATGGTCCCAGTAGCATGTAAGTTACTCTCCACTAGGTGGTTACATCCCAGCTTCCAGATCCATGCTCAGATGCCTGGATTAGCAAGGACAGCCTTATCGCTCCACAGAAGTATTCGTTCTTGATCAACTCCTAAGAGCTAGAGTTTGATTCACCATGCTCTGAGAACCAGAAAATTTACTCTGACATTTCCGTCAGACATCAATTACCCAGTCCACTCTACAGCCCGGCCAGATGCCCTACGGTGAGCCTTCCTTCTGTTGAGCACAACTCATTCAAGTTTAGCAGAACTTCCTCACAAGTGGCTTTTTAAATGCTCAGGGAAGCTGACAGACTATCAGCCAAAAACAATCATGTTCTCTTTGAAGTCTTCATATAATGCCAATACTATCTGTCCTCTTATACTTATTAGCAGATTTTTAAAAATTAAATATATTGTTAAAAAAATGTGTAGTTAATAAATGAAACAAAATGCAAGGGAATAATAAACACAGAATAGTGTCTACTCTAGAAGAAAAAGATGAGGTAACTACACACAGAAATATTCTTAGATCTTGGGCCAGCCCACAGCCTAATGACTAAGGAAGCCAGATCTCATATGGTCAGCTACAGTCTGAAGCCTGGGCCTGGTGGCTTGAATAACACACCAGGTAGGTGTGCATACATGCCCAAAATCCCAACAGGATGGAGAAATGGAGAAAAGAATGATGGCATGACCACACCCCACTGAAGGGTATCTTTCTCCCTCTCTCTCTCTGGCAAGTGCACACGCCCTCTGAGAAATTTTTTAAAGAAAAGAAATATTGATAGATGATGTAAATGTTCCATTTCTTAACCTGCGTAGACATAATTAAATTTGATTTCCTGGGTGCATGAATGTTCATTAGTATTCTTGAAATTACACACACTTTTTTTTTAGGTTTTTGCCATAGGGTACAAATGCTTATTGGAGAGAGTCAGACAGAAGGAAAATGAGAAATCACTCCCCAGAAGGGATGACCACTTGGATAAACCCAAGTTGTGGGACATTCTACAAAATACCTGACCAGTTATTCTTCAAAGTGTCAAGGTCATGAAAGACAAGGAAATGTTTACAAGGCCATGAAAGACCAGGACAGATGGTATGAGACCAAGGAGGCATAAGAACTAACTACTATGGGTCTGGGAACAAGGAAGGCATCAGTGGCACAACCGGTCAACTTCAAATAAGGTCACTTGTTTAGTTAATAACACTGTAGCAATGTTAATTTCTCCATTTTGGCTACCTGTATTATGGTCCCATAAGATGTTAACATATTTTTTTTTTTGGAGAGGTTTTTGCTATAGGGTGTGTGCGCTCACCAGACAGACAGAGACAGAGAGACAGAAAGCAAGAAATCACCCCCCAGGGGGGATGGCCACGCCGCAATCCCTTCTCCTCCATTCTCCTCTCAGGATCTTGGGCACGCACACACACATGCCTGGAGTGAGTTTTAAGCCACCGGGTCTGGGACTCAAACCGTGGTCGACTATGTGGGAGTCCAGCGACACAGCCATTATGCTAACTGCTGGTCCCAGATGTTAACATCTTATAGATATACAAGACCACTGCTATTTCCAAACCTTTTCTAAGTCTAAAAGTAGTGTAAAATAAAAAGTTAAAAACAAACAAAAATTTCTACTAAGGTTTCCCAGAAACTACTAGGTAGAGTTATAAGAAGAAAGAAATACAGAGAGAACCAGTCCCATGAACTAGGGGCTAAAGGAGCCAGATCCCACATGGCCGACAGCACGGTTCAAATCCCAACCTCAGTGGTACAAAAAACACATCAGGCATGTGTGCATGCATGCCCCAGATCCTGACAGGTGAAGAGATGGAGGAGACGGGACTGCAACAAGACGGCAGTGAGATCACGCCCTGCTGAAGGGTGCTTTCTTCCTCTCCCTTTCTGTCTCTCTGTCCCTCGTGAATACATGTAGTCTCTTGCAAATTAAAAAAAAAAAAAAAAAAAAGGAATAAGAAATAAATACAGAGAGAATATAATCCAAAGATAACACAAATTGTTTTACAAAGTCCACTGTGAAAAAGCCCCATTACCCTTCAAAGTTAGCTTAACCATTACCCTGTCAGATATCTGTACTCATAAAAAGAACTAGGTCCGGGGGCCAACCCTGCAGCACAGTGGTTAAATACTGTGCACTGGAAGCCAGATTCCATTTGGTCAATCAGGATTTAAATCCTGGCTCCAGCAGCTAGGAAAAAAATTTTTACATTCTCAATACATGTGGATACATGTTCCAAATCCTGACAGGATAGAGAAACGGAGGGAAAAGGATTGCAGCGTGCCCATAACCCATAGAGTGTTCCCTCTCTCTCTCTCTCTCTCTCTCTCTCTCTCTCTTTCTCTCTCTCTTGCGCACGCGCGTGCACATATGCTTTCTGCTTAAAAAAAGAGAGAAACATGACTAAAAAGCTTATAAAAATAAATTAGCTCTATAATGAAAACAGCTAAATAATCCATATTAAATGTTATCTAGGAAATAAACATGAATCCAAAAGCCCATTTGATCCATTATACCACAGTAATGTTCTCCAATGAGATAAGAGGAAACAATCATAAACTAATACAGAAAAGGACATTTTTAAAAATCTAGAAGAGATGGTGGAATATTGGGGAGGGGGGTTGTAAAACAGAAAGCAGGGGACTGGAAAATTGATTTTTAAAAAGCAGGGGACTGGAAAATTAATTTTTAAAGACGTGTACTCATCACCCCCCCTAGTAATATGGAATTACACTCCAAAAGCCATGATGCAACAAACTCATATTGGGTGAGAAGTGCATTGCGAACCACAACTCTCCTGTAATGCCCCCACTGTGTACCCTATAGTCTTGACAACCCAAGAGAGGTGACCTGCTCACCCCACCCAGAAAGGGAAGGAATTGCAGCACGACTACAGCCACTGGGGCTTGCTTTCTCCTCTCTATCTGTCCCTCTGTCTCTCTCTGGTGAGCCATGCTCGCAGCATCTGCCTTCGTCATACATCAGCAACTAGAATATTAGGATTGATTCCTGTAAATATATGTAGAGAAATGAAGAGACTGAGAGTTCAAGGCCTGAGGTCTAGATGCCAACAGTCATTCTATACAGGAAGAGTACAGGAACAAGAAGCAGAGCATAAAAAACAGAGCAGGGGAAAAACTCAGCACTCCAGAGGTGTGGGAGTGAAGCAAGATAACAGAGTTGCAGGGGGGAAGCAGGAAACACAGACGTGTGTGATGAATGAAAGAGAAGCAGACACCAAAAGGAACGGGAAGAAAGGAAGGCCAAAAATATTCTAAAAGGAAACATCACACAGACTTCAGATCTCAGCGAAGTCTACAACTCAGCCCTCAGTCATCAAGAAGTTTGTTTCCGCACCTTTGGATTGTCAATAATCGGGGTGATAACAAGATCTGAATCCGTGTAGATAAGCTCTCTCATCTGGGATTCCAAGTCCTGCTGACTCAGGTGCTCACCTGTAATCTGGAACAAAAACAAAAATGAGACTGTGTCTCTGACTAATGAAGAGCCAGTAAGTTTCTGATACCACTGTAAGTGCACCTATGTCATATACTCAGACTGCTATTCGAAACATTTGCAGAGGTCTCATCCGATCATCACAAAAATCCTAAAGTGTAAGTAGCATTACTCTCGTTTTACAGATGAATAAAGCAAAGCTCAGAAAAAAAGGAAGTGAATTGCTAGTATTTACATTAAGACTGGTTAAGAACAGAAAACAGATCTGGGTCAATTGGTGGTGTGGTGGTTGAGGCACTGCACTCCACGTAGCCAACATGGTTCGAGTCCCAGACCTGGCAGCTTGCTTGCTTTCTCAATCTCTCTACCTCTCTCTCTGGTGAGTGCATGTGCCCTATAAAAAAATTTTTTAACAGTAACAATAAATAAAATTAAAATATATAATTATTTTCTAAAAAGAGGTTCAGATAGTGGTATACTGGCAATATAACTGGATCCATATGACAAGATTCTGGGTTCCCATCCCAAGAGCACCCTACATACCTGGGCAAGCATGTGCATGCCTGTGACCTGGACTGGCTAAGGCTGGGAGTGGATCATGGTGTGAGGATCTTATTGGGGATGCCCTACTCTGTCCCTCTTATGCAAAAATAAACAAATAATTTTTTTTTTTTGGAGAGGTTTTTGCTATAGGGCGCGTGCGCTCGCCAGATAGACAGAGACAGAGATGCGAGAAATCAAATCACCCCCCAGGGGGGGTGGCCAAGCTGCAATCCCTTCTCTTTCATTCTCCTCTCGGGATCTTGGGCACACACACACACACACACATCCGGCGTGAGTTTAAGCCAGATTAGGAGCGTGTGCGTGCCATGTCCAAGATCCCAAGAGGAGAATGGAGAAGGGATTGTGGCATGGCCATCTGCCCCGGGGTAGTGATTTCTCGCTTTCAGTCTCTGTGTCTATCTCTGTCTTTCTGGTGAGTGTACGTACTCTATAGCAAAAATCCTCTCCAAAAAAAAAAGAAAAAGAAAAAGAGGTTCCCTTACCCATGAGACTGAGTAAGAACTCGGGGAAAATGTGGGTGGTGGCTAATGGGTACAGGGTTTCTATGGGAGATGATGAAAGTTTTAGAATTAATTGTGGTAATGGTTGCACAATTCTGTGAATATGCTAAACACCCCTGAATTGTGAACTTTAGATGGGAAAAATTTATGTTATATGTCAATTACATCTCAATAAAGTTACTATAAAAAAATTTTTTAAATGTCAGGGAACCAGCAGTTAGCGTAATGGCTATGTCGCTGGACTCCCACGTAGTCGACCGCGGTTCGCGTCCCGGATCCGGTGGCTTAGAACTCACGCCGGGCGCGTGTGCATGCGTGCCCAAGATCCCGAGAGGAGAATGGAGGAGAAGGGATTGCGGCATGAACATCCCCCCTGGGGGGTGATTTCTCGCTTTCTGTCTCTATGTCTCTCTCTGTCCGTCTGGTGAGCGCACGCACCCTATAGCAAAAAAAAAAATCTCTCCAAAAAAAAAAGAAAATTTTAAATGTGAAGCAACTAAGTGGGCATTTTTAGGGTACTTACTAGAAAAACCAATGATGATTAGGAAAGATAATTTTATTGTAAATGTTGTAATTATGAACACATTTCATATAACAGCTTGCAGTTATTCTTCTGGGCCTCTCTATCTTGTGAAGAAAAAATTATTTGCATCTCAGCTCACCTTGGTCAAAGGAGAAGATTTCTGTGGTAAATTTTGGGTCAGATCTTCACCAGGACTTAACCCCACTGCAGTGCTAGTTCTTGGAGTAGGTCGAGAGCTGAAAGTACACACTAGTCAACATTATCAGAGTTCAGAAACTTTATCCTCTACTTACTCTTTTCTGGGAAAAATACACATCTTATAAAAAATGGTAGAATATAATGATTCTATTGGGTCATCAGAAAAGTGACATATTTTTCTATGCAAAAATGTATCATGACTTTTCCAACAACCCAATACATGATCTCATAGTTAAAGAAAGGTCTATGGGACCAGCGGATGGCGTAACGGATACATCGCTGGACTCCTATGTAGTCTGATTGTTTTTAATTTTTTCAATATTAAACATTGTTCGCTATCGCATACCAAAAAGTATTTAAAGAAAACAACCTGTTCTTTTGTATAAAATCTATACAACAAAAGAAGCTGGACTTTTACCATTTTAAATTCAATTCTGTATAGAATGAAGAGACTTTAACAAACAGGAAAAATAAGTTGGTTTGGGTAAAATTAACAAAACTAACAAAAAAGAATAGCAAACATAAACAAAGTTAAGTGTAACTTTGAAAATGGAGAGTGGTACCAGCCTGCAGCCTGGTGGTTAAGGCAGCTGGATCCCACATGGCCAACCTTCAGTTAGAGTCTTAGAGGTGGCTTGAAAATCACACCAGCCATGTGTGCGTGCAAAGTCGAAGTCCCAAAAGGTGGGAGAGATGGAGCAGGACAACAGCGTGACCATGCCCCTCCATTTCTCTCAGCTAAGCACACTTACCTTCAGGCACATGTTTTTAAAAACAAAGAAAGAAAATGGAGAGTGAAACTGGAATTCAGCATTAATATTCCTGTTCTTTATCTCCATGTAACATATTGGGTTGTCAGAAAAGTCATGACTCATTTTTGCACAGAAAAACAGAAAAAGACGTAATGATTTATCCAACCAACCAATAGTTTGCCACCAAGATGGTATGCTTTAAAGATCTGACTTTTATTATTCACTGATCCTGCCTTGCCTCTTCATTATACAAACCTGAGGAGAAACATGGATTCATTCAATTGACCTCCAAGAGTACTCTTAGGCCGCAACTCAGCTGGATTTTCTGTGATAGGAAAATAAAGTATTATCCATAAAGGAACATACGGGGCCTAAGATAGAGATTTAAAGAGAAAGGTAACACAGAGATTCAGAAATCTTTTTTTTTACATATTCCCACAAATTTTTACTTTATGAATCAAAAAATTCTGCTCATACTCCATAGTTCTTCATTTTTTTTTGAGAGAGAGATTTTTGCTATAGGGCGCGTGCGCTCGCTAGACAGACAGAGAGAGACATCAAGATCAAAAGAGGAGACATAGAGACAGAAAGCGAGAAATCACGCCCCAGGGGGGATGGTCACGCCACAATCCCTTCTCTCCATTCTCCTCTCGGGATCTTGGGCACGCACGCACACGTGCCCGGCGTGAGTTTTAAGCTACCGGGTCCCGGCGCGAACCGCGGTCAACAACGTGGGAGTCCAGCGACATAGCCATTATGCTAACCGCTGGTTCCCCATACTCCATAGTTCTTGACAGCCAATAGATAAACAACTTGAGATTAAGAAATCTTACACAGCATTATAAGCAGCATGAATGTGCTCAAGTGGAGGCTTACCTAGCCTGAAGGACTGACTCAGTCTCTGATCACTCTTCTGCCCTCTTCCTTGTCCACTCTGAGGGTTCTGCAAAAGCTCCTTGGAATTTTGTGGCCCAGAACACTCCGTCACATTTCTGTTATTCAACAGGGGGAAGCCAACACGACCAAAGTTACTTTGGGGCTCTCTATAGTTTTGAGTGTAGAACAACAGGACAGATGGGGAAGTAAACCAGAAATCAAAACAACGTGACAGCCAATACTGAATTCCCCTTTATTTTTCCTTCTAGTATAACCTGCCACAGACTAAAGGTAAAGGCACAGATAAAAGAACCCAAAAGAAGCCCTCCACTTCTGGTCCAAGAAATGGAAAAGGGGGCCCTCAGGGGTCAGGAAGGGGAGGGAAAATCTCCTAGTTGGTGTTTCTTGTTCCTTTCCATCCTGCTCAGCCCTCAGACAGGTTTGCAGGAGGTTATTAGGGACAACAGCAGCTGCTGGCCTGTCCCTAAAACAGAGCAGGAAGCCCTTCTCTGTGACCGGACAGCAGTGGTCTCAGAAATAAGAGGCAGTTCACTGTTGCTGTGCTCTTTTTTTTTTTTTTTTTTTTTTT
>NW_006159958.1:1479882-1484591 GCF_000334495.1 Tupaia belangeri chinensis
CAAAAAAAAGGGGCAATTTTCTTTTTGTGGTGCTTTTTTTTTTTTTTTTTTTTTTAATCTCTCGCTGTCATCCTGTCACTTACAAAGGCACCTGACAAGATATAAAAAGTGTAATACACCATGAGCAAGTGGGATGTACCGGGGGGATGCAAGCCTGCCTCAGTGTCTGAACACGTAAAACAGAAAGACTACGTGATCACGTCAAATACAGAAAAAGCGTTTGATAAAACTCAACATTCATTCGACCTGAAAAGGGGCGGCTACAGAAACCTTTAGTTAATATCACACGTAATGGGGAAAGATGAAATGCTTCCACCCTAAAATCAGGAATCAGGCAAGGATGTAAACTCTCATCAACCCTGACTCAAGTCATACTGGAAAAGGCCAACTCACGAAATAAGGCAAGAAAGAGAAAGAAAAGGCACCCAGACCGAAAAGGAAGAAATAAAGTTCCTATTCGAAGATGATGTGACTATCTACGCACTGCCTTGTAATTAACATAAAAATCTTTTGATGATGAGGTTCTTCCTGTTTTTAAATACAAAGCACTAAAAGACATAAGTCTTGTAACAACTTAAGTCACCTTAGTTTATTCCTTCCAGTCACTTGCAGATATCTACATAACCACCTTACAGAACTGAAAAGGACAGTAGAATAAAGACAAAATTAGTAACATCTGTGTCTCGTAAGTATTTCAAAGTATTTTCATTTATTTCATGTCTTTTTCCTAACAGCTCTGTGGGGAAAGTAGCAGAATAGGAATTCTTTTCTCCTCCTCCTCCCCCTCCTCCCTCCCTTTCTCCTCTCCCTCCTTCTTTTTTAATTGCCAGAGGGTGCTTACACTCACCAAAGAGAGAGAAGCCCTAATGGAGTTACAGTGCTGGACTCCCACGTAATCGACCACGATCCTTTTCCCTCCATTCCTCACTCTCATCAAAAATTTGGGCTTAGGACCAGCAGTTAGCGTAATGGCTATGTTGCTGGACTCCCACGTAGTCGACCGCGGTTCGAGTCCCGGACCCGGTGGATTAAACTCACGCCGGGCGCGTGTGCGTGCGTGCCCAAGATCCTGAGAGGAGAATGGAGGAGAAGGGATTGCGGCGTGGCCATCCCTCCGGGGGGTGATTTCATGCTTTCTATCTCTCTGTCTCTCTCTGTCTGTCTGGCGAGCACACGCGCCCTATAGCAAAAGTCTCTCCAAAAAAAAAAAAAATTTAGGCTTACATGCACAGGTGCCCAACGTATTTCTCTAACTGTCAGGGCCAGGACGTTAACCATGGTCAGCCATGCGGGATCCAGCTTGGAAATAAGTCCTATGTACATGGTGAAAATGACTACCCTGCTAAATCACTGATTGAAAAATAAGCAATTAAGGGGCCAGCAGGTGACATGGAAATTCAAGTCCCAGACCTGGGGCTTGAAAAATCATGTTGGGCACATGCACATGAGTGCCCAAAATCCCAGGAGGAGAGTGGAGGAAAAGGGATTACAGCATGGCTATCCCCCTGGGGAGTGATTTCTCTGCATTCTGTCCTTAAAAAAAACATTTTTTTTAAAGCAATTGAGGGCCAGCAAGTGACATGGTGGTTAAAGGTGCTGGATTCCCACATGGCCAACCATGGAATGAGTCCTGGACCTGGCAGCTTGCTTTCTCCCTTTCCCTTTCTCTCTCTCTCTCTCTGTCTCTCTCTGGTCAGATTAAAAAATAATAATAACAAATCGAATTAAATAAATAAATAACTCAAAAAAAAGGACAATTGAGGAACCAGCAGATAGCATAAGGGTTACGTTGCTGGACTACCATGTAGTTGACTGCGGTTTGAGTACCAGACCTGGCAGCTTAAAATTTATGCCAAGTGCATGTGTGTGTTTGCCTAAAATCCTGAGAGAATGGAAGACAAGGGATTACGGTGTGGGGGGAGGGGGAGTAACTTCTTGATTTCTGTCTCTCTCTGTCTCTTCAGCAAGTGCATGCACACTATAGCAAAAATATTTCTTTTAAAAAAAAAAAAAAGAGGGACCAGCAGTTAGTGTAATGGCTATGTCACTGAACTCCCACATAGTCAACTGCGGTTCAAGTCCCGGACCCGGTGGCTTAAAGTCACACCAGGCGCATGTGTGTGCGTGCCCAAGATCCAGAGAGGAGAATGGAGGAGAAGGGATTGCGTTGTGGCCATACCCTCCCCGGGGGGGTGATTTCTCGCTTTCTGTCTGTCTCTCTCTTTCTGGTGAGTGCATGCACCCTATAGCAAAGATCTCTCCAAAAAATAAAAAAAATTAAAAAAAAGAGCAATTGATTAGAAAATGAGCAAAATCAAGACCATGAAAATATCTGACTAAACTCTTTAAGCAGCCTTTAATTAGACAAACGCTGGATTTCCTACTACTCTGAGGCATACTGGGTCATCGGAAAAGTCATGATGCATTTTTTCATAGGGAAACATGTTATGATTTTTCTGATGACCCAACACAACAGTGACGGGCATGAGTGCTTGATAACTACGCCCCACGCACAACGGAAGTTTACACTACCTGAAGCTGAAGTCCTCGATGCTCGATTCCTGATCTCCTTTAGCAAAAGCATCCTTCCAAAATGAGTGCTGCAGCAAGCCTGTCCAAGTTAATCTTTATAAAACATATAAAACTACATTTTAACATGACTTACCATGGAGAATTCCCAAGGCATGTCCCATCTGCATATTATCTCAGATTTTACAACTTATAAATATCTCCCTACTGACAGACCTTTGAAATTGTTTTATATTTTGCTCTTTCATTTGGGTGTGTAATTAGCTTCTTGTAGACAGCAAATCAGAAGAAATCATTCGGAAGGCATGAATGGCCCAGAGTGGAACAGTCTGACAAATGCAGGGCCTCGGAGCCCAATGAAAACATCTTGGGTTCTCTCACCAGTTTACAAAGAGAACTTATAAATAATTTGAAATTCTAAAGTAATATATATTACCGATCTAGAATTCTATCACCTGGCACATCCCAAGAGAGGCAAGATTGATTTAGTTACCCTGAATGACCCATTTCAGTTCTGGGACTTGACTCTTAGAACCTCGCTGAGAAATAAACAAGAACACCAGCTGCATGGCTATATATACAGGCACCTCTCTGTTTAGGGATCAAAAGAATGTTGCCGCAGCTGGTTCACATTAAACGGACTTTGGGCTGTACCTAAAACCCAGACTCACTTTCAGAGCAGTAAGTGTGGCTACTAATAGAGTACACCTCTAACCATACTCATCAGACTGCGAAAATGGAGTCTGCCTGAATTTTTAAAACAAAAAAGGAAACAGTTTGTACTTGATTAATTTAATTACTCAAAACTTATGTATGAAATTAAAAAACACTTTGATCAAGAGCCAGTGGCTAGGGCACTAGACATCCCCATGGTCAACCATGGGGACAAGTCTCGGACCCAGAGGCCTGAAAAATCACACCAGGTACGTGTGAGTACGTGCCCAAAGTCCCGAGAAGAAAATGGAGGAGAAGGCATTGTGCATGGCCATCCCCCCAGGGGGTGATTTCTCACTTTTCTTCCCCCTGTCTCTCTCTGCCTCTCTGGCAAGCACATGTGCCCTGTGGCAATAATCTAAAAAAAAAAAAAAAAAAAAATTACTTTGATCAACAGTAGAATATAAAAGAAAGAAAAAATCTTGGAATCACATATAATATCCCTTCTGCAAAGAGAGCACTTGTGATTCACTAGAGGACAAATGAAAATGGTCAATAAAGTGAAATTTAGTGTTTTGGGACCAGCAGTTAGCGTAATGGCTATGTCGCTGGACTCCCAGAGAGCACTTATGAGTCACTAGAGAACAAATGAAAACGGTCAATAAAGTGAAATTCAGTTTTCATCCGTCACACTGACAAAACTTTTCAAAGTGAGCTATGCCACTGTAGGTGAGAGTGTGAGGAAGGCGGCTTCCCCACAGACTTTCTGGACTGTGGACCCGCACATCCCCATAATGCAGCAAACGTGTCAGACTCGGTGCGCCCAGCCTTTGGCCAGCCATCCACTTAACGTCACACAGAGGCAATCTCGGCCCAGTCAACAAAAACAAAACAGCATCTAGGCAAAATACTGGAGCAATGTACTCTGTCTTTCTGGCGAGCACACGCGCCCTATAGCAAAAACCTCTCCAAAAAAAAAAAAAGTGAAATTTAGTTTTCATCCATCACACTGACAAAAATTTTCAAAATGAGCCATGCCACTGTAGGTGAGAGTGTGAGGAAGGCGGCTTTCCCACAGACTTTCTGGACTGTGAACCCGCACGTTCCGATTATGCAGCAAACGTGTCAGACTCAGTGCGCCCAGCCTTTGGCCAGCCATCGACTTAACGTCATACAGAGGCAATCTCGGCCCAGTCAACAATAACAAAACAGCATCTAAGTAAAATACTGTAGCAATGTATTCCAAATCAAGAAGCATTCTAAATGTTCATTTTAATTGTAGATTATTCCAAGTACATTCTATAGCCATTTTAAGTAACTACGAAATATATATCGGTTAACATGGAAAAATAGGTTATGGAGTAGTCCCAGTTAAGCCAAAAATTACATAACCCAGGGATATAGGATGTAGGCAAATATGGATGTAACATTGTAAATAAATTTGGATTATTTGTCTTGTCAAAGGATATTTGAAAGACTGTCTGCCAAATAACAGTAATTCTAAAAGCATTCTTTTTTTTTTTTTT
>NW_006159958.1:1484682-1520601 GCF_000334495.1 Tupaia belangeri chinensis
CATGCCGCAATCCCTTCTCCTCCATT
Organism: Tupaia belangeri chinensis; assembly: GCF_000334495.1. Classification (NCBI taxonomy): domain Eukaryota; kingdom Metazoa; phylum Chordata; class Mammalia; order Scandentia; family Tupaiidae; genus Tupaia; species Tupaia belangeri. The sequence goes on from NW_006159958.1 coordinate 1,484,709, forward strand.
CTCCTCTCGAGATCTTGGACACGCATGCACACGTGCCCAGCCTGAGTTTTAAGCCACCAGGTCTAGGATTCAAACCACAGTTGACTATGTGGGAGTCCAGCGATGTAACCACTCTGCCATCTGCTGGTCCCTAAAAGCATTGTAATGTAAGCAAAGGAGATTTGTCCTACTACTTATACAAGAATCAGTATGTAGAGACCACTGGACTGCAGTTCGAGTCCTGGACCTTGTGGTTGAACTCACATCAGGTGCACATACATGCATGCCCAAAATCCCAGGAGGACAATAGACAAGAAGGGATTGTGCCCAGCCACTCACCCTGGGGGGTGATTTCTCACTTTCCTGCTGTCTCTGTCTCTCCAGTGAGCACATATGCCCAATGGCAAAAACCTTAAAAAAATGAAAAAAATCAATGTATCTTTCTGCTTTTTTCATGTATTTCATCAAGCAGAGAACAGATTAGTTTATACGCTACAGTATATTTATTCTCCATTTTACACCCTGAAAGAGAGAGATTCCAAATACTTGTCTTAAACCTTCCCTTCACTTCCCACCCCAGTTACCTAGAAACGCAACTAGAAACTAGATGTTCTTATCTCGCACCCTTTTCCTACTTCCCACCTTCTCCCAGCCTCCTCTAGCCAGAGGCACAAATTCTAAGTCACTGCCATCACAGGACGTTCACCATGTGCCTATTATTCTCTCTCTTGATGACCCACTGTGACAGGACTGTCATAAAAACATACCACATTGGGGACCAGCAGTCAGCGTAATGGCTATGTTGCTGGACTCCCACGTAGTCAACCGCGGTTCGCATCCCAGACCTGGTGGCTTGAGACTCACACCGGGCGCGTGTGCATGCGTGCCCAAGATCCCGAGAGGAGAATGGAGGAGAAGGGATTGCAGTGTGGCCATCCCCCCTGTGGGGTGATTTCTCATTTTCTGTCTCTCTGTCTCTCTGTCTGTCTGGCGAGCGCACGCGCCCTATAGCGAAAACCTCTCCAAAAAAAAAAAAAATCACATTGGGACCAGCAGATGGCATACCAGTTACTTCACTGGACTCTCACATAGACGACCACAGTTTGAGTCCTGGGCCCAGCGGCTTAAAACTCACGTCATGTGAGTGTGTGCTCAAAATTCCAAGAGGAGAGTGGAGGAGAAGGGACTGCGGCATGGCCTTCCCCCGGGGGGTGATTGCTCACTTTCTGTCTCTGGCAAGTACACACATCCTATAGCAAAAATCTCTCTTTAAAAAAACTCCTTACGAAAAAATCCTTCTTAAAAAAAAAAAAAAAAAGAAATCACATTAAAATATCAGCCAGTCGACAGTAGGTTAACTCTCTTGACAGCATCAGACCTAGGTCCATAGCCAAAATGCACCAAGGGAACAAATGCACTTCTTAGATTAGAAACTGACAAGAAATTCCACCAAGCTTCTAGGCAACTATTCACTACTTGAAAAGGGACCCTGACTGTAAACATTCTTCATTATTAAAAACACCTGCAAACTTTAAGGAATCTTTAATCCAAAATCAGACTTGTTTTTAGTTAAAAGAAGAGGCAATCTGAACAGTTTTTTTTGTATATAAAGAACAGCACTATCCCAGAAATCTATGAAAGGGGAAAAAAAAAAAAGAGAGAGAGAGATTCTACTATTGATTCACATTAAAATACCATCCATACCTTTTCTGAGGATCTTTTTGAAGTAACCCATCAAGCAAATTAATAAAATCTGAAGAAGCTTTAGGAAGTGAGGAATCTGTAAACAAGTTTGATTTATTAAAAAAAAAAAAAAAAACTGGTAAATAGATAAATATGTAACAATCAACTTTTAATATCCTGCATCAATATTTACAAGTAACAGCCTTTTAGGGCCAGTAGGTGGCATGGTGGTTAAGGTGCTGGACTCCCTCATTATCAACCACGGTTTGAGTCCCAGACCTGCCAGCTTGCGCTTGCTCTCTCTCGTTCATGCTCGCTCTCTCTCTCTCTCTCTCTCTCTCTCTTTCTATCTCTCGCTGGTAAGCACATGCATACTATAGCAAACTTAAAGATAATAATTCTTTTTTTTATTTTTATTTAGTTATTTATTTATTTTAATTTGACAGGACAGGGATAGAGTGAGAGACAGACTCCCTCTGTCTCTCATTCACTTTCTCATTTTCCCTCTCAGAAAATGAGAAAGCAAGCTGCCAGGTCTGGGATTCAAACCACAGTCAGTCATGTGGGAGTCCAGTGCCCTTAATCACCATGCCACCTAGTAGCGCCAAAATAAATATTTTTTTAAATTGTTTTAAAAAGTAACACCATTTTATTTTATTTATTTTGTTGCCAAAGGGAGTATGCACTCACCAGAGATAGAGAGGCAGACAGGCATTCCACATAGGGTGTGGTCACACTACGATCCCTTCTCCATTTCTCTTCCTGTCTGGACCCTGGGCACACATGCACATGTGCACAGTAAGTATTTCAAGCCACTGGGGCTGGGATTCAAAGCATGACCGGCCATGTGGGATCCGGCTCCCTTAACCACTATGCTATGGGGCCACCAGAGTAATAGTATTTTAAACGCATGGATTGTTTTTAAAGGAACACTGAATCCATGAACAATTACAGCTTCCATTTAACAGAGAAGGGGGGATGCAATGCACAAAGATATAAAACAACTTTCCTAGGTCACACACACTTAAAAGTGAATCTCCAAAACCAACCTCCAAATATTCTAACAACCCTAATAGAGGATCAGCAGCCTGACAAACTCATACCCTTGTCTTTTTTTTTTTTTTAAAGAGGTTTTTATGCACATGTCTTCACCAGACAGAGACAGACAAAGACAGTGTGAGGGAAAGTGATAAATCACCCGAGAAGGGATGGCCATGCCACAATCTCTTCTCCTCCCAAGATCTGGAGAACACACCACACGTGTCCTGCGCAATTTTCAAGCCACTAGTCCAGGACTTGAGAGCCACAGTGTCCATGTGGGAGTCCAGCAATGTAACTGCTATGCCACCAGCTCATGTCATGTCCTTGTCTTCTGACTCATATAACTATGAGCTATGCCTACTCTGAAATGTGATCAGTTTGCATTATGATTAGAATATCTGTAATCTCTCTTTTTCACTTTTTTTTTGCCAGAAGGCACGTGCACTCACTGGAGAGAGGCAGAAAGAGAGACAGGGAAAATGAGAAAGTACCCCTAAATAGGGATGGGTCACATCTCAATCCCTTCTCCTCTATTTCTTCCTCCTTGCAGGATTTTGGGTGCACATACACATGCCGGTATGTTTCCTAAGTCACTGGGTCTGAGACTCCAACTGCACAGTCGGCCATGTGGGTCCAGCCACCTTAACCACCACACTACAGGCTGGCCCTAGAATCCCTCTCCATTTCTAAAGGGAAATAAAAAAACATTGCAACATTACTATATGGTCCAATTCCATTAATCTCGTAATGTTGTTTTCTTTTTAAATCAGACGGATGTATACTCTGGTCACATCATCAATCTATTGTTAAAAGAAGTGACAATGGGGGCTAGCAGGTAGCATAGTGGCTATGGGGCTGGACTCCCACGTAGCAAATCACAGTTCCAGTCCCGGATCGTGGCTTGAAATTCACACCAAGCACATGTGCATGTGTGCCCCAAATCCCAGGAGGAGAATGGAGGAGAAGCGATTGCAGCATGGTCATCTCCCAGAGAGTGATTTCTCACTTTCCTTTTTTTTTTAATAGAGAGAGGTTTTTGCTATAGGGTGCATGTGCTTTCTGGAGAGACAGAAAGCAAGAAATCACCCCCTAGGGGGGATGGCCATGCCGCAACCCCTTTTCCTCTTGGTGTCTTGGGCATGCACACACACACACCCCGTGTGAGTTTTAAGTCACCGGGTCCAAGACTCGAACCGGAGTCAACTACATGGTAGTCCAACAACATAACCATAACGCCCTCTGCTGGGTCCTCTCTCTTTCCCAAATGTCTCTCTCAGATGAGCGCAGGTGCCCTATGGCAAAAACCTTAAAAAAAAGAAGTGGCCATGAAGACAATTAAGCAAAGACAAGAGATCAAGTAATCATCCCTGTGAAGTAATTATGCATGGACCACCACCAATATCTCGTTTGTTTATAACTGCCAGAGAACACATGCACTCACTAGAGAGAGACAGGGAGAGAGGGAGAAAGCACCCTCGTGGGGTAGTGGCCCTGCTGCAACCCCTTCTCTCTCACTTCTCCATCCTGTCTGGATCTGGGCACACATGCACACACACCCGGCACATTATTCAAGCTGCTGCAGCCAGGATTCAAGCTATGATTCACCACACGGGATCTGGCACCTTAACCACTAAGCTTCAGGGCCAGCCCTATCAGTGATATTTTGACAAGATCTTTACTTAACATCTTTATTTTCAGATTTCTCTTCCCTACTTAAAACCTTTAACTTACAGGAGAAAATAATCAATATTGTGAGTATTTAAAACAAAAAGGCCAGAAATCATCATTACAGGAAATAAAAATAACTGGTTTCTAGAAAAACTAAGACAAAGTTCATGAAAAAAAAAATGCAGCTTTTTTTTTAAGAAGCACATACTATTTTCAAAATATCAGTAGTTTTGGTTTTTCTACCTGCAATGATCCTTAAAATATTGAAAATATTCGGTATTCCCATTTCCACTATTCACTATACTACGTTTGTACCTTCTTTTAGTTTCTCTTTTCTTTCCTTAAGATTCATTTTAATGATAGACTGTTATGTTAACCACATTCATTTGATTAAAATTCCATTGCTTTTAAAATACTACACTGTGACCAGCAGGTGGCAGGTGATTAAGGAGTTATACTCTCACATGGCTGACCACATTTTGAGTCCCAGACCTAGTGGCTTATTTTCTTACTTCCCCTTTCTTTCTCTCTCTCTCTCTGGTCAAATAAAAACGGTAATAATAATTATGAATAAATAAAATATTTTAATAAAATACTACACCATATGTAATGTCCAAAAGCCTTTTTTTTAAACTATCAGTTTAGAATTTTGATTTATCAAGATAAGGACTGAGAAATGTCTATTTTGTTACTATTAAAGACCACACAAGGGAACCAGCAGTTAGCATAATGGCTATGTCGCTGGATTCCCACATAGTCGACGGCAGTTCGCGTCCCGGACCTGGTGGCTTAGAACTCACGTCGAGCGCGTGTGAGTGCGTGCCCAAGATCCCGAGAGGAGAATGGAGGAGAAGGGATTGTGGCGTGACCATCCCCCCTGGGGAGTGATTTCTCGCTTTCTGTCTCTGTGTCTCTCTTTGTCTGTCTGGCGAGCGCACGCGCCCTACGAAAACCTCTCAAAAAAAAAAAAAGACCACACAAGAATAATCACAAAAGATATGAACACAAGTTAAATAAACAGTAAGTACAAAAATAAATACTATATAAAGGTTTGATTTTTTTGGATTTTTTTTTAGGTTTTTGCAGTAGGACACGTGCATTCACTGGTGAGAGAAAGAGAGAGAGAAAGTGAGAAATTACCTCCTCAGGGGATGGCCACACCACAATCCCTTCTCCTCCATTCTCCTATCAGGAATTTGGGCATGCACACACACGTGCCCAAGATGATTTTTCAAGCCACCAGGTCCAGGACTCAAATCACAGTCCACCACATGGGAGTCCAGCATCTTAACGACTACACCACCTTCTGGTACCAGGTCCAAGTTTTTTTTAACCTTTAAATCAGATTTCTTGCTACACAGGAGCCCAAAATAATTTGTTTTTAAATGAGGAAAACTATTAGTAGTAGTTTGTTTTCAACTTCAGTATCTAAGTGATGGTAAAGGGAAGACTAAAATTTCCAAAAATATCCATTTAGGGCTATTTATAATATATAAATTTTGGACCAGCCTAAACAGTGTAGCAGTTACGCACTGTGCAAAAAGAAAACCGGAGTCCACAAAGCTGACTGTGGTTTGAGTACCGAATTCAGATGGAATGGAGAAGTGGAAGAAAGAGGATTACAGCATGGCCATGCTCCATTGTAGGGAGGGTACCCGCTCTCTCTGGCACGCATGTGCATCTCTGGCAATTAAATACACACACGTATATTTATATGCACATACATACATATATACATATATAGGAACTTCTGGTTTGGGAGGTTACGAATCAATAACATTTCGGATAAACTTTTAACCAATATAGGTTAACTCCATTTAGCATAAAAAAATCTTACCTTTTGGAATAGGTGGCAAAGGATCCTCATATAAAATTTTCCCAATTACTTCTGAAACACTTTCGGAAAAGAATGGAGGTTTTCCTAAAAATCATATGAAAACATGCAAAATTAAACCATGTCTTGTACCAATAATTCAAAACTAATCTCAAATACAGATATTTCAGAATTACGTAATTCAGGGGCCAGCATGTGGTGTGGTGGTTAACGGCACTGGACTCCCACATGGCCAACCACGGTTTGAGTCCTGGACCTGGTGTCTTGCTTTCTCTTTCTCTCTGTCCATCTCTGGTCATATTAAAATAAATTTTTAAAAATTACATAATTCAAAAAAAAAAAAGATACAGCAAGGTGTCCTTATTGAATGCCTAGTACATACACACAGTACCAGCGCATTGCCCATATAATCCTTTTTTTTTTTTTTTTGAGAGGTTTTTGCTATAGGACGTGTGCGCTGGCCAGACAGAGAGAGACTGAGCTACAGAAAGTGAGAAATCACCCCCTAGAGGGGATGGCCATGCTGCAATTCCTTCTCCTCCATTCTCTCCTCTCGGGATCTTGGGCACACACGCACACGCGCCCGGCTTGAGTTTTAAGCCACTGCGTCCAGAACGCAAACCGCGGTCGACTACATGGGAGTCCAACGACATAGCCATTACGCTAACTGCTGGTCCCTATAATGCCTTTTTTTTTTTTTTTGGAATTACTTTATTTAACTTTATTTATTATTATTATCATTATTATTATTTTCCAGTTTGATCAGAGACAAACAAGAAGTGAGAAAGCAAGCCACCAGGTCCAAGACTTGAACCATGGTCGGCCATGTGGGAGTCCAGCACCTTTAATCACCATGCCACTTGCTGGCTCTGGTCCCTATAATTCTTATACTCAATAGTTCAAGACTTAAGTATGCACATGGACCACTCAACATATTTGAGTAATTCACAATAACAAGGCACCTTTGTAAAAATTTTGATTAATAATCAGAGTTTTTGACAGTTAGCTACATTTCAACATCCCAGATGTTACCATGAAAAATATCTGTAAGTGAAAAAGTTTCTAGGAATCTGCATATGCCAAAATCCCAGCGATTCCTCCAAAATGAGTACACATAAAAATTCAGTCATTTAGAAATCAGTTTTTGACATCTTACAGGTAAAATGTTTGCAAATGACAAACTTAACTAACTTTTGGTCTGTCTGTGCCTAGCTCTGCTTTAATACTAAACCAGAAAGTAATCACCTGAAAACATTTCATAAAGCAGACAGCCCAAAGACCAGAGGTCGCTGGAGATGGAGAAGTCACCGCCCCTCACAATTTCTGGTGCTATGTAAACAGGAGAGCCTAAAGCAGAAAGAACAGCTGTGTTAGGTATTTACACTGTTCCCGGCAGTAACCTTCCTGGGAGAGACCTGGTAAGATGAGAAGACAGGAAGAGAAGCCACATATAAATAAAACTTTGTGTGTATTTCACATTTTTAAATGTTTTCTAATTTAAGGTTATAACACAGAACAGACATGCATGAATTTTGAAAGTCCACCTGAATAAGAAGAATGGACCATTCAAGTATATTCTTTTATCAAGTTAACAATTTAAGTAGTCACAAACAATGAGCCTTCCCTCATAGTTCAGGTTGGTCATCCCTTATCCAAATGTTAGGAATCAGAAGTATTTTGGTTTTTGGATTTTTTTGTTTGGGAATGTTTATATATACATAATGAGACATTTGGGGGATGAGAACCAAGTCAAAACACAAAATGCATTTCTGTTCACATACACCTTATATACAGAGGCTGAGGTTTCTTTTTATTAGAGGTATATATTAGAGGTATAGAGCTCATGTGCTCGCCAGAAAGACAGAGAGAGACAAAAAGCAAGAAATCACCCCCCCCAGGGGGGCTGGCCACACCACAATCCCTTCTCCTCCATTCTCCTCTCAGGATTGTGGGCACGCACGCACACGCGCCTGGTATGAGTTTAAGCCGCCCAGTTCAGGACTTGAACCACGGTCAACTACATGGGAGTCCAGCGACACAGCCACTATACCAACTGCTGGTCCCTCTTTATATATTTTTAATAATTTTGAGCATAAAGCCCTTTGTGACTGTGCTTGCATGGGACAATCTGGACATGTGCAGAAGAGATACACTGCAGCTAAAGGGCGCTGGGAGAGCCTTTTTCCCTTGCAGATATTGAATAAACTGTGTCGTGCACACTTGCGTTTTGAATGTAACCCAATTCAGGAGGCCAGGTGTGGAATTTTCCACTTCTAGCATTATGTCAGTGCTGGAAAGATTTGCAGTTGAGAGCATTTCAGAGTCTGGATGTTCAGAAAGGCGATGCTCCACCTGTGCTGCAATTAGGACGCAGCGGGTACAACTCCAAAATCTCACTGGCTTAACAACAAAGATTTATTTATTGCTCAAACTCTATTACAAGTCAGCCAACGCGCTCAGACATTCAGAGTCACTCAGAGACTGAGGCCAATAAGGGCTGTTGCAACTCATACATCCTCAATCACCAAAGCAGGGATTTAAAAAAAAAATGTCGCAGGCCAGTCCATAGTGTGGTGGTTGAGTAGCCTGGATCCCACACAGCTGACCATATGGTTCGAGTTTCAGACCCAACAGTTTGAAAAACACGCTGGGCGCATTCGTGTGCTTGTCCAAAATCCCCAAAGGAGGGATAGATGAAGGAGAAGGGATTGCGGCATGACCATTCCCCATGAAGGGTGCTTTCTCTGTCTCTCTTTAATGAGCGCATATACCCTCTGGAAAATTGTTTTAAATGTAGTAAATTGCTCATTGACTCTTAAAACTCACACCTCGAAATGACACTTCTGCTCACACTTCACTGACTGTGGCCGGGGAGGGAAAAGATGTAATCCTACACATACACTGAAGGAGAATAGGACATTATTTAGTAAGTGGCATTCATGTGTATCAATACACTTTTACATCATTTTTTTCTTTAAAAATAATTTAGTTTATATACACAAAATACAGAAAGAAGGAACAAAGGCCTTGCCTATAACCTGAGGTTGCACACTTCCTAGTCTCTGCACCCATAAATACATTAGTACAGCACCAGGTCCTCGTGTCCATAGCATTTTCTCACATTCTAACATCTGCAGAGCATCATACCGGACCACGTGGGAACCTGGGACAGACGACCCATCCACCTGTCCCCCAACTGATGTCGGCTCACTTTCTTCGACTATCAATTTTCTAGAACTCTCTTGCTGGGAACCATATGATAGAATAAGGATGTAACCAAGAGAAAAGTGAGACTGAATGCAGAAACACACTGCATAGCAACCAGTTGGGACAGTCTTGGCAGCATGAAGTTCAGAACACTAGACTGAGATCGACATAGAAAACTTGGTGGGTCATTGGTCTCACGACAGACCCAACAGGAAGGAATCCATGCAATGTCCTCACCAAGAACCATAAGGATTGCCTGTCCCAGACAACAGTAAGGCCCTGCAAGAATTAATCTTTCAGAGCCTGCTGTTCCTCACATAACATATAGAAAACATTCGCCTTACTCCCTGCTTAAGATAGTATAAACTGTCTGTAAAATAAAGTGTCTGGACTCTCAATCCTTGAGGTTCTGAGTCCCCCTCTTCCCACTTTTGTGTCAGTCTCTTTCTTTACCCTCTGCACCAAGCCTTTGTTCGCCCATTTCACCGGACTGGATCTGGCCCTCTCTCATAAATAGGTAAGTCAACATTACGTCTGTCCAACTCTTAGAATTTCCAAAGTAACCTTGTTTTAAAATAAATAAATAAAAGGGAACCAGCAGGTGGCATGGTGGTTAAGGCACTGGACACTCCCACATGGCTGACCAGGGTTCAAGTCCTGAATCTGGTGACTTGCTTTCTCACTTCCTCTCTCTCTCTCACTCTCACCCTCTGTCTCTCTCTGGTCAAATTAAAAAATAAATGAATGAATAAATAAAATAAATAATTATTTTTAACAATTTTTTTAAAAAGGCCTTCTTGGATCCTCCTTGGCCAACTGCACCATCTGAGTCCCAGATGCTGGATCTTGAACATCATAAAGTGCGTGTGCATGCATGCCCCAAATCCCAACAAGACTGGAGGAGAAGAGACTGCAGCATGGCCATCCCTCCTGGGAGGGGTGATTTCTCAGTCTTCCTCCATCTCTCTCTCTCTCTGTCTTTCTCTGGCCAGAACATCCACCCTATAGGAAGACTTGAAAGAAAAACAAGAAGGCCTTCTTAACCAGGAGCCATGCCTAAGCCCCTTCTTGGTCCCCAGCTTTCTAAATTCCAGGCAGCACATGTTTTCAAATACACATTCCTGAAATACACCACCTTCTTTATTTTCTATAATAAAAGCATAAATTATAATTCAGAGCTTAATATGCTACTAATGTAGTCCACAATTGCCATTTTCATGGAATGCTGGTCATGCCACGGGATGCTATTTGGAGATCCTAAAATAGAATCTTACTGCATACAACGCAAAATTCAATTTCCTCTCTTGTAACTTCTGCTGGAAGTTAAGCTTCCTCTGGTCACATTTATGAGGCCTACGATGAACCCTCTACTCCCCGTCCTTCCTCATCTCTCCCACCCCTGAGACAAGGTCCAAGGATGAGGCTCTCTCCTGCAGTGCCCCTTTCTTCAACTGCCGCCCAGTGTAACTGACAGCAGTGAGCACGCAGACCTTCCACGGCCCGTCTCGAGGACCTGTACGTGAAACTGCTTCCCCCAAAAGGTATAAGAAACACCATTCAGGGGCCAGGTGGCGGCACGAAGCAATGCAGTGGAAGCAATGTCACTGAACCCACGTATGGAAGCTCCTGAACTCAGGTCCCTGGGACTGCCCTGAAAATGCCAGGCATTGCATGCAAGCCCGTGTTCTAGGCCAGCTAAGGCTGGGAGCCAGCTGCTGCACAGGGACCCTGTTGCGCACGCTCGCTCGCTCTCGCTCGCTCTCTCTCTCTCTCTCTCTCTCTCTCTCTCTCTCTCTCTCTCTCTCTCTCTCTCTCTCTCTCTCCCCCATATGGAAGAAATAAATGTATAAACTTAAAAACTTAAATTCTGGGACCAGAAGATGATGTAGAGGTTATGTCACTCGACTCCCATGTAGCCGACCACAGTTTGAGTCCTAGACCCAGTGGCTTAAACTCATTTAAAACCAGCACTAGGTGTAATGGCTATGTCACTGGACTCCCAATTAGTTGATCACGGTTCGAGTCCCAGATCCAGTGGCTTAAACTCACGCTAGGAGCATGTGTGTGCATGCCCAAGATCCCGAGAGGAGAATGGAGAAGAAGAGATTGTGGTGTGGCCATCCCCCATGGGGGGGATAATTTCTCGCTTTCTGTCTCTCTCTGTCTTTCTGGAGAGCACATGCCCCCTACAGCAAAAACCTCTCAAAAGAAAAGAAAAAAAAAAGAAAACCTCATACCGGGAGATTTCTTACTTTCTGTCTCTCTGTCTCTCTGTCTCTCCAGCAACCAAACACATGCTTTAGCAAAAATCTCTCAAAAAAAAATTAAATTCTAAAAATAAATATCACTACAGACTCTTCCCTCAAGTACAGCAACTTCAACACCCATCATGGCCTCATCTCACTGTCAAAAACACCTGTCAGGGACCAGCAGATGGCGTAATGGTTACATCACTGGACTCCACACAGTCAACCATGGTTTCAAGTCCCAGATGCGGCAGCTTGAAACTCACTCCAGGCACGTGTGCATGTTTGCCCAAAATCCCAAGAAAAGAATAGAGGAGAAGGGACTGTGGCATGGTCATCCTCCTTGGGGGGTACTCTCTCACTTTGTGACTTCCTCTCTGCCTCTCCAATGACCACACGTACCCTATATTAAAAAAATAAAGTAACTCTAAAAGAAAACACTTGCCAAGGAAGCAACCCTAGAAATCTGCCTCGTCTGCACACTACCAACTACTCAACAATACTGAACAAAAATCTACTAAGTGGGGTCAGCCAGTGGCATGGAGCAGCTGGATCTCATGTGGCTGACAACACAGTTCAAGTCTGAGACCCAGTGTCTGGAGAAGCACACCAAACACATGTAGATGCATGTCTAAAAGACTGAGAGGAAAATAGAGAAGAAGGGACTGCAGTGTGGCCATTATCCTTGGTAGGGGGGACCTTTCTCATTACCCCTACACTGTCTCTCTCTAGCAAGCATACACTCCCTATAATAAAAAAAATAATAATAAAAATAATAATAAAAAACAGTAAAATAATGGAGCAACTAGTATGAGCCAGGCACTGTTCTAAATGCCAAAACATCTCCTCCTTCCTAATGTTCTAGTGGACAGTCAGTAACATATCACACTAAGGACAAGCCATGAGCTCTGTCAGAGGGGCCCCACGTCTGGCACGGTATTCATTCCACATGAAAACTTTAGGCCATGGACAAAGTCAGGCCTATGTCCGGATTTCTCCTGCCCATTACTATTTCCAGTGTATTCTCTGACTGGTGATACAGGAGAGCAACACCGTCTCTTAGACACCTGGCCGTGGGTGGCCTACGGCTAGGCTTTGATGCCGAGATTATGAGGGCCGCCTACCTTTGACTCTACTTTTCACGGTCTTCTTCAGTATGTTTTCCCCAGTATCGCCGCCTCCTTCTTCTGCCGCCACCAAAGCAAAGAACTCTTCCAAATTTTCACCTTCTACTTTGGCCAAGCAGAAATTGCTAAATTTTAATGTGCCAGGACCTTCTAAGAGTATCTACAAAGGTTTTTAAAAGATGTTTTTAGAAACGAATTCAATTCAATAGCAATCCATCAGCACCTCTGATAAATGCACTAGAATTTTTTTTAATGCACTCGAATTTTTGAGCATAGCTTTCTTCTTCTGTCATCATTCAGAAAAATACATGCTTATAATTTTTTTAAAAAGCTAAAGAAAAGTAAGTGCAACATTTTACCAACAGCAAAATAAAAAATTCAAATTGTCCATTCTCAGATTTATGTAATAAATGCATCAGATAACCAAAGGTAAAACTCAAGCTTTGGAGAAAAATAAAGAACAATGTTTATAGAACAATCTGTATTACACAGCAACCCTCAGTGACATGTGAAAGAGGATCTGAAAACCCTAAGGTGTAGTTCATTCAAAAAGAAAAATACAACACAGGGTTAAAACTAGGGTTCTGGGGCTAGTATCCAGAACCTAGCAGTTAAGAGAGTGGATCCCACATGGTCATCCACGGTTTGAATCTCACCCTCACCACCATGAAAAACACTGAGTGCCTGTGCATGCATGCCCAAAATCCCAACAGGGTGGAGCTTTGGAGGACAAGGGATTGTGACATGAACACACCCCATCTGGGGGTGCTTTCCTCCTCTCACTCTGTCTCTCTCTGGTGAGCGCACAAGTCCTCTGGCACTTTAAAACAAACAAACAAAAAAAAATCAGGGGCCAGCAGGTGGTGTAAAGGTTATGTCACTGGACTTCCAGATGGCTAACAGCAGTTCGAGTCCTGGGCCTGGTGGCTTCAAAATCATGCCACACATGTGCATGAGTGCCCAAAATCCCAGGAAGAAAACAGAGGAGAAAGGATTGTGGTGTGGCCATCCCCTTGAGGGGTGACTTCTCACTTTCCCTCTCTCTGCCTATCTGTCTGTCTGTCTGTCTCTCTCTCTCTCTCTCTTTCTCTCTTTGCCCTAAGGCAAAACAATGCCTTCAAAAAAATAAAATAAAATAACAGGAGCTGGCAGATGGTGTGGTGGTTAAGGCACTGGACTCCCACAAGGTCAACCACAGTTCCAGAGGCTTGAAACACACCAGACACGGGGGTGCGTGCCTACCTAAAATCCTGAGAGGAGAATGGAGAGGGGCTGGCAGTGTCCAGTCCTCCTGGGGGGGGGGGGTGATTTCTCACTTTATCTCTGTCTGTCTCTGTATCTCCAATGAGTGCTCATGCCCTATAGCAAGAATCTCTCTAAAAAATTTAAACAAACATGGGGCTGACAGGTGGTGTGGTGGTTAAGGGCGCTGAACTCCCACATGGTGGACCACAGTTCAAGTCCTGGACCTGGAGGTTTCCTTTCTCACTCCCCCTCACTCCCTCTCACTCTATCCCTCTCTGAACAAATTAAAATAAATAAACAAATGAATAAATTTCAATAAAATAAATAAATAAACAAACGAATAAGTTTCAATAAAATAATTCTTTTTAAAAAATCAAACAGACAAAAACTATTAAAAAAAGGTTTACTACTTATTTACCGTCTGACCCTGAAAAATTTACTCAACCTTTCTAATCTTTCCTCTCTTTATCAATAAAATGAGGAAAATACCTAACTTTTTAGACTGTTACAAGGATTAATAGTGACTGGCATCTGATGAATGCTCAAACTTGCTAAGACAATTTACAGTAAGTTATCTGCTGATTGTTGCAATCATGCCAGGAACCAGTGTTCTAATTACGTTTGGTCTCTCCTCTACAGTCACTAAACATTTTTGTAGGCAGTTGCAACAGATCAGGTGCTTTTCCTTTTAAAACAACTGGGTTGGGGGGGACATAATGGTTACGTTGCTGGACTCTTAACGTAATCAACTGCAGTTCGAGTCCAAGACCCAAGTGTGTGTGTGTACATACTTAAAATCCTGAGAAGAGAATGGTAGAGAAAGAATTGAGGGATGTCCACCCCCTCTAGAGGGTGATTCTCACTTTCTGTCTCTGTCTCTCTCTGTCTGTCCAGCATGCACACACACCCTGTAACAAAAATCTCTCTTTAAAAAAAAAAAAGGCAATTTGGGGGACCAACAGATGGCATGATGGTTACATCACTGGACTCCCACATAGTTGGCCATGGTTGAAGTCCTGGACCTGAAAACTTCAAACTCATGCCAAGTGAGTGTTCATGCATGTTCAAGATCATAAGAGGAGAAGGGAGGAGAAGGGACTGCAGTGTGGCCATCCCCTCAGGGAGTGATTTCTCGCTTTCTGCTCCTCTGTCTCTCTAGTAAACACGTGCAATCTATAGCAAAAATCTCTCTTGAAAGAAAAAAAGAAAAACAAGAATAAACTTGGCATTGTGTTTTCCAGAATACATTCATTGAAACTGGGGCCGAGATGTTCATCTCATTTCTATGTCAAAATTAAAGGTCTGCTGTGGCAATGAAGAAAGAGATTAAATTTGTGATTTTCCCCTAAAGAAAAACGATAGATAAAAATCAAACCTGTGGTGCAGGACCGGATTCAATGCCTGTATGACTTGTCTGATTCGCATACTGCAAGAACGGTTTGGTGCGGACCCATTGGAGGACTGTTTGAATTTCGCAAACTCTCTCCTGTGGATTTTTACACCACTCACACTTCTAATGCTTCCTTGCTTTACCATCTTCCTCCTCTACCTTATCCTGATTTTCTTACACATTTATAAGAGAAAGGATGTATTAAAAAAAGCCTACTCTCATAATCAACGGGATGGTGCCAGGGAAGCAGTGGCCATGCCGTGGGATGGACACGCAGCTGTCTGGCACGGTAAGCAGGGAACTCTGAGCCACCTGTGCTGCTGTCCCTGTATGTAGGAACTGAAAGGTACCGTCATTCCATTGTATTGGTTGAGAACATACTGGAAAACATAATAGAAGTGGTATTTGCTACTCCGTTATCGGTTTGCATACATGGTGCATAGGTAAACACCTTTTTATTCAAACTGTTTTATTGCCATGGGTGCATGCATTCACCAGAAGGAAAGAGAGAGAAGGAGGGAGAGGGGGGCTGAGATAAGGAAAGGACTCTCTCATGGTCACACCACAGTCCCTTTCTCCACTCCTCCCTCCCATCAGGATTTGGGGCACACAAACGCATGTGCCTGACTTGTTTTCCACGCAGCTGTGGCTGGCATTTGAATTGCAGGTGGGTACGTGGGATGCAGCCCCTACACACGGCACTTAATCACTATGCCGTGGACGGGCCCATATACACTTCTTTCTTAAAATTATTTTTTTCAAACATACTAGTTTTCATTAAACAAAGAATAACATACCACTGTAGAACTAAATTACCATAAGCAACAATACAAGTACTTATATTTAAGACATAAAAAAGAATGAGACTAATTAAAACTATATAAAAACCGTTTTGAAATGCTTTAATTATTTAGCAATTATTTCCACTCTGTTCAAAATAAATTTGACTTTACCAACATATAGAGATTTTTTTTAATAAAATTTCAAATAATAATTAAGTATAATTTATATAACAAAATAAAGAAAGGCAACTTGGGGTCAGTAGTGGCATGGTGGTTGAGGCGCTGGATCCTGCATGGCCAGTTACACAGTTCGAGCCCCAGACCCTGGGGCCTGAAGACTATGCAGGGTGCTTTCTCATTTTCCCATCCTCTGTCCCTGTCACACGCCCTCTGGCAAATAAAAAAAAAAAAAAAAAAGAAAACCTGAATTTTTAGACCATAATGACTGATAATAAATCTCATTATTAACTCCCTTACAGATAATAGCAAACTATAGCCTCTGGATTAAATCCCAGCCACTGCCTGTTCTTGAATGGCTGTGAACTAAGAGCAGTTTTTGTATTTATAAACAGTTGAACAAAATTAAAATAACAATATTTCTTGGCATGTGAAAATTATACGAAGTTCAAAAAAAATTTGCCTTAAGGCACATGCACTTGCCGGAGAGAAAGACAGAAACAATGAAAGGGAAAGTGAGAAATCACCCCCCCGGGTGGGAGAGGGATGGCCATGCCACAATCCCTTCTCCTCCTTTCTCCTCCATTCTCCTCCTGAGATCTTGGGCACTCACGCGCACGGGCCCAGCATGATTTTGAAGCCACCAGGTCCAGGACTTCAACTGTGGTCAGCTGTATGGGAGTAGGGTGACATAACCACTACGCCATCTGCTTGCCCCATGAAATTCACAGTTCAGTGTTCATAATTAGTTTCTGAAACACAAGCATGCATTTACATATTGTCTACAGCTACTTTCAACTCTACAATGAGAGTTGAGGGGCTGCACCTTGAAGTAAATATACTAACATTTCAAACAAGAACTTGTACTCATAGAAAGCTTTGATGGAGTTTTCTCTTTTATGTCTAATCATCTTCTCATAAAGATGGCCTAGAAAAATAAAATTTTAAAATGAAATATTCAGGGCCAGGAGGTTAAGGCACTGGATTCCACAAAGCCAGCTTCACAGTTCAATTCCAAGACCTGAAGGCTTGAGAATCATATAGGATACATGTGTGTGCATGCCCAAAATCCCAAGAGGAGAATGGCAGAGAAGGGACTCTGGTGTGGCTATCTCGTCTGAGAGATGATTTCTCACTTTCCCTCTCTCTCTCTCTATCCGTCTGGCAAACGCATTCATCCTAGAGCAAAAACGGAAAAAAAAAAAAAACTAAAAACGAAATGTTCAATTTTCCCTTTATTAATAATTGGCATATATTGAAGGAAAAGAAGTTAAAAAACCCACTAATAACTTGTACAAATATATATTGTACAAGTATACTCATATAAAGACAGTAGTAGATGCCACTTATTGCAAGAACAAGGACTGGCTCAGTGGTTACATAAATGCCCTGTGTGTCTGGAGGTCATAGTTGCAGGTTCGGATCCCCTGGCTGGCCTAAAAGCACAGCAGGTACTTGGTGTGGGGGCGGGGGGGAGCCCAAGACCCTGAAAAGTTGGAGGGCTGGCGAAGGGGGACTGCAACATGATGAGACTCTATTGACGGTGTTGTTTTCTCCCCACCCCTTTTCCATGTGCATGCCGCATGTGTTGTTATAAAAAAAAGAAGGTGCCCTAGAAGCTTAACCTAAATATGACAGGCAATTCTCACAAACACTCTGAAAACATGTATTTCCATATCACAGACAAGAAACGAAGGCACAAAGAAGCAGGGTAACTTGTCCAGGATCCAGGCTTCTAAGTATCAGCAACTGCCACTCAGAAACTAAGCAGGCTTCATGACTACTACGCTGAAGCACATTTAGTTGTAAATAACTATTTATACCCAAAAAAGCCAAGAATGCCATTATCCAACTAAAATAATGGCTCATAAATGTGTACTCTGATTTAAGAGCTAAGGCAGTCTGCTTTTATGGGCTACTAGGCTCATCATTCACAATATGCCTTGGCAGCAATAAGGAGTTACTCAGAGATCTGAAGGGAAGAGAGACTTCGCATTCTAAAAGCGACTTAAATGGGCAGCTGAAACACAGTGCAAACCGAATACCCCCTATCTAAAAGTGCTTGGGACCAGAGTGTTTCAGAATTCAAGCTTTCTCCGATGTTCAGATATTTGCACACTTAATAAGTGCAATATCATGGGAATGGGACCCAAGTCTAAACACAAAACTCATTTATGTTTTATATTCACCTTCTACATGTAGCCTAAAGGTAGTATTATGCAGTATTTTGGATTACGGCAGATTTAGGATTTATTTATTCCATGAATGAGAGAGAAACAAAGATGGAGACAGAGCTGCAGCACCCCCAGCAGGATCTGGACTTTGCGATCTACCCCTTCCTGCCCAGATCATGGGCACACACACGCCCAGTGCACTTGGGCGGGGGGGAGGGGGGTCTCTAGATGTGCACTGCGACCTTCCCTTGTGGGTCCACCTGCAGTTCATCACATTTAACCACGGAGCCACCATACAGCCCCTGTACTGCAGCATTTTGACTGTGACCTGTTACATAAGGTCAGGTGTAGAATTTTCCACCTGTGGTGTCATGTCAGAACTCAAAAAGTTTCACATTTTAGGGAACCAGCAGTTAGCGTAATGGCTATGTCACTGGACTCCCACGTGGTCGACCACGGTTCACGTCCCGGACCCGGTGGCTTAAAACTCACGCCGGGCGCGTGTACATGCGTGCCCAAGATCCCGAGAAGAGAATGGAGGAGAAGGGATTGTGGCGTGACCATCCCCGGGGGGGGGGGGGTTCTCACTTTCTGTCTCTATGTCTCTCTCTGTCTGCTGTCTGGTGAGCGTATGCACCCTATAGCAAAAACCTCTCTAAAAAAAAAAATGTTTCACATTTTAGAGCAACACAGATTTCGAATTTTTGGATTAGGGATTCACAACGTGTACTGTGTATTTCCTTTTAAGTGAAAAAAAAAAAAAAAAGCAACAGAATTTCAAGATGTTCCCTGCCAAAACTTTATCTAAAATACCTTTAAGGAAGCAGTCTAAATTGTACCACAGGCAGTTAGGAAATCAAAACTTTCATGAATTACCTTCCCAGGTGAAATGTCACAAAAGAGAATGCCAAGCTTATGAAGATGATGTAATCCAGTAATCAGGTCAATTCCAAATTCTCTCACGACATCTTCTGGGAGGTTTTCATCTTGAATAATAACTGTTTCTAAGGAACCACCTGCAAGAAGTTGATTAAAATCCCCCGTCTGAGTCTATCAACATCACACAGTGATTCCAAAAGGTTCCATGCAAGCAGACATGGTGCATTAAAAAATAATCAAGGCTGACCCAGCAGCCTGACGGATAAGGGAGCTGGATCCCACATGGCCAGCCATGCAGTTCAAATTCTGGCGCCAGAAGCTTGAAAAACACAGACGCATGTATGCATACCTGCCCAAAATCTCTTTTTTTTCCGAAGAGATTTTTGCTATAGGGCACGTGTGTTCGCTGGAGAGACAGAAAGACAGAAAGCAAGAAATCACCTCTTGAGGCGAGGGCCATGCCGCAAACCCTTCTTCTCCATTCCCCTCTCAGGATTTTGGGCACACTCACACACGCACCTGGCATGAGTTTTAAGCAAGGTGTGGGACTCGACACGGGCAACTATGTGGGAATTCAGCGACATAACCATTCTGCCATCTGCTGGTCCCAATGCCCAAAATCCTGACAGGAGGAACTGCAGCATGGCCACACACTGTGGTTTCTCCCTCTCCCCCATTCTCTCTTTGTGCCTCTGGCACGCAGGTGTCCCTTATAAAAATAAAAGAGCATCACTCAAGAGAGTAATCTGACAGTCTGGCAGGGGAAACAAACACGCAAATGAGCACAGCAATCTGAGCACCAGAAAGTCTGTGCTCACACTCTAAGCCAGCTCCAGGAAAGCGCCTTCTCTGTCTGGATGAGTGATAACCAGTAAACAATACCATGAGAGGGCGATCACCCCAGACCCCTCAAGAGAGGAGCAGCTTCAAAAATTAATGCAAAATACTAACCCAAAATTGTTCACTAATCTCAAGTTATGCAAACTGTAGTCTGTTTACATGTAAGCCAAGTCAGATGACATCCTGCAAAGTACTGCATGGCAAAAAAGACATTATCTTTCCTTAACGGTTGGACAGTCACCCTTAGTGTACACCATCGATGAGAAAGACAGCCTAAGGCAGGTACACTGGGAATTGCATTTCTGCATTCTCTGAAGGTCCTGGTCACATCTCTACCACCTAAGTGCCAGCAACAAACTTTTTGCAAGGGTCAAGATTATAAGAGTCACGTTCAGAAATAGAAAATCTCAACTGGCCTCTGGAGGTTCAGTCAATCAGAATTACTACGATGACGGGAACCAGCAGTTAGCGTACTTAAAACTCACGCCGGGCGCGTGTGCGTGCGTGCCCAAGATCCCGAGAGGAAAATGGAGGAGAAGGGATTGCGGCGTGACCATCCCCCCTGGGGGGTGATTTCTCGCTTTCTGTCTCTCTGTCTCTCTCTGTCTGTCTGGCGAGCGCACGCGCCCTATAGCGCAAACCTCTTCAAAAAAAAAAAAAGAATTACTACGATGACAATAAGAGGTATTTTGGGTTTGGCTTATTTTGTGTTGGTGGAACTGTTCCAAACCAAGCAAAATGTAGAGTTAGGATATTATACCTGGTTAGGGTTCAGAAACAACAGCTGAGGCAACACTTAATACTAGACGCGTCTCCTGATCAACTTGTCGCTGTGTCTATCTGTAAATACAGTCATCCCTCAGTGTCCGCAGGGGACTGGCCCCAGGACACCCTACAGGCACCAAAATGCACAAATGCTCAAGTCCCTCACATGACATGGCTTAGAGCCGAACGAGTGCTGGCTGCCATCCAGCCACAGTCCTCTCCTACTGACTCGGCAGAATAAAACGGAGACTACGTCAAACCACCTCTTTAACGAGTAAGTTTTATCATTCTAAGTGCCAACAGGTAAAACCTACAAAACTAGTAATAATTACAATATATCTTAGTATCTAATGATCCTTTATTATTACTCAAAATATTTTAAAAGTACACGAACAGCAATAACTTACTGTATTTTTCCATGTTAAACTCTTCTCTCCATGTTGAGACTAAAAGGACAGATGTCTATATATTTATATAGATATATAGCTATATAGTGACCTTTCTCCCTAAATATAGCACCCCAAGCTGTAAGAAGCAACAGTATAGAACATAGTATCGCTAAGTATTGGCTCATTTTTGTACAAAGGTACTTGAAAATAGCCCCATAGCCTATTGGTTAAGGGAGACAGATCCCGCATAGTTAACCACATTTTAAATCCCAGCCCCACCAGTGTGAAAAACATGCCAGGCATGCGTGTTTGCGTGTCCCAAATCCTAACAGAATGGGAAAAAAGAAGGGATTGAGGCATGACCACACCCCACTGGAGGGTGGTATCTCTCTCTCTCAAACACACATGCCCTCTTGTAATTTAAAAAAAAAAAAAGTTCATGGGAAAATGGAAGTATACGTTTTGTGGCAAAAAACACTTGAGATCTATATGTATTTTTTCATCATATGCATTTTCCATGAACTTTTTGATGACACCCCCCCATACTTTTCCACATTGCTTAAGTTTTTATAAAGTGCAAGTATCCTTTCCTTTTCATAAAAACAAAAAGATGTGTGCAGGATGATGGTTAAGGTGGCTAGATGCCACAGGGCCAACTACGTGATTAGAGTCCGAGATCTAGCAGCTTGAGAAACATGAGCACTCATGGCCAAAATCCCAAAAGGAAAATGGATAAGGGATTATGGTGTGGCCAACCCCTTAGGGGGTGCTCGCTCGCTCACTCTCTCTTTCTCTCTCTCTCTCTCTCATACAAGTGCACACACCCTGTGGAAAATTAAAATGAAATAATGTTTTAAATAATACTACTTTAGAAACAGCTAATTAACTAGTTCATATAAAATGTTTTTATTTACTAATAAAACTGATCATTTCAGCATCATGTAAATATATTTCTAAATTTCTATGTGGGTAATTTAGTGACATACCAAAGTAAAGTCAACTCTAAACTGAATTTCCTTTTACTAAATATCTTACCTCTTCACTCTTCCCTAAGACTCATTGAGTAATATCTTTTCAGGTCAACGCTACTTATATTTGCAATAGAAAATAACAGGAAAGTAACAAAACACACACCACATGTTTAACAGTGCATAAGGTGGCTACATCCATAGCACCTGCACACACACCCACCTGTGCAGAGTTCCACTACTAGCCAGAGATGATTGCTGGTTTCATACCACTCGTGAAAGGTCACAATATTCTTGTGTTTGATTTCATGGGTGAGGCGGACCTGTAAAATCACACAGCATTCATGCAAAAAAAAAAAAAAAGTTTGTACCTAAGAAATACTTAAATATATAATAGGAAATAGTAAGAAAATGGTGAAATTGATTTGGTGAGATTTTATATAGCCATTACACTTGATGGTAGAGGCTATCTGCATAGTCTGGTAGTTAAGAGAACAGGTTCCCGCATGGCCGACCACAATTCAAATCCCAGTTTCAGTGGCTTGAAAAACATGCTGGGCAGGGAACCAGCAGTTAGCGTAATGGCTATGTCGCTGGACTCCCACGTAGTCAACCATGGTTCGCGTCCTGGACCCGGTGGCTTAAAACTCACGCCGGGCGCGTGTGCATGCGTGCCCAAGATCCCGAGAGGAGAATGGAGGAGAAGGGATTGCAGCGTGACCATCCCCTCTGGGGGGTGATTTCTCGCTTTCTGTCTCTCTGTCTCTGTCTGTCTGGTGAGCGCACGCGCCCTATAGTGAAAATCTCTCAAAAAAAAAAAAAAAAAACATGCTGGGCATATATGAATGTCTAAAATCCCAACAGAAGAGAAATGGAGGAAAAGGAATTGCAGCATGACTGTGACCCACTGGAGGACTGCTTTCTCCCTCTCCTCTGTGTCTCTCTTGCCCAGCCATAGGAGCGCATGCTGGACACTGCTACTTGGCAGGCTGACGCCACATGGGAGGCCAGGGTTCATTCCTGGCCCACCTTAAAAAGCCAAGTATGGTGGTATACACCTGTAGTGCCAGCTACTTAACAGAGTGAGGCAGGAGGGTCTTGACACAGCGAGACACTATCTAAAACACCACAAACACACACCGAAAATAAAACAGAAAATAAGTGTTGGTAGGGATGTAGAGAAACTTGCACACTGTTTGAGTGCTAAAATGTACAGCTGCTATGGAAAACAGTATGGTGGCTCCTTAAAATATCAAAAAATAATAATAATTACCTCAAAATATAGCAATACCACTGCTGGGTTAGTTTATACCCCCCAAAAAAAGATATTTGTACATGTATTTTTATAGCAGCATTAGTCACAAATTAAAGTATGAAAACAACCCAAGTGACCACTGACCCATAAATGGAAAACAAATATGTACATACATATATACACACATTCACACAAATACACACACACACACACCCATAACAGAATATGATTCCGCTTTAAAAAGAAGTTAATTCTAACATATGCTACAACATGGGTGAACCTTAAAGACATACTAAGTGAAATAAGCAAGTCACTGGGGCCAGCAAGTGGCATGGTGGTTAAAGGCGCTGGACTCCCACATGGCCGATCACGGTTCAAGTCTTGGACCTGGTGGCTTGCTTTCTCACTTCCTATCTCTCTCTCAGTCTCTCTCTTATCAAACTGGAAAGTAATAATTATAATAATAAATAAAGTAAAAAAAAAAAAAAAGAAAGAAAGAAATAAGCAAGTCACAAAAAGACAAATAGTGAACCAGTTCATTCCATGGTGTTTAAGGGAGCTGGATCCCACATGGCCAACCAAGGTTCAAATGCTTGATCTGGAGGTTTTTCTTTTAGAGATTTTTGCCTTAGGGTGCATACACTTGTCAAAGAGAGAGAGAGTGACAGAAACAGAGGGAGAGAAGGTGAGAAATTCCCCCCCGGGGGGAGGGGGGGATAGCCACACTACAATCCCTTCTCCATTCTCTTCTTGGGATCTTGGTCACACACGCACTGGTGCCCCAGGTTGAGTTTGAAGCCACCAGTCTGAGACTCAAACCACGATCAGCCATGTGGGAATCCAGTGACTTAACCACTACGCCATCTGCAAGCCCTATCCCAAGGTTTGAAAAACCTGCTGGATGCTTGTGTGTGTGCTGAGTTCTGACAGGAAGGAAAAATGGAGGAGAAGGGATTGTGGAGTGACCACACTCCACTGGTGGTTGCTTTCTTCTTCTCTTCCTCCCCACTCTCTGGTGAACAAAAAGAATAAAGTATTCTTAAGAAAAAAAAAAACAGCAAGAGAAATACTGTATGATATCACTCATATGAGGCCTTGAGCAGGCAAAATCATGGAGACAGGATGATGACAGCTGACAAAGCTAGGAGAAGAAATGGAAGCTATACTTCGATTGGAACAGAGTTTCAGCTCCACAAGACGAAGAGGCTTCTGGAGATGGACAGTGGCAGTGGATGGGCGGCTGCACAGCAAAATGAATACACGCGGGGTTATTGAACTGTACAGCTAAAAAGCATTACCATGGTAAATTTCATATTATGTCTATTTTACTACAATTTTTTTAAATGAGAAAGAGAAAGAAAAAAAAAAAAAAAAAACTAGGTATGCTTCCAGAAATATAGTCGTTCGGTGAAACAGCTACTACAAACCCAAGTCGCTCTCCTCCAGTATCCGTCCTTGGAAAGCTTCATGCTTGGATGCTACATTTCTTTTATTGCCAGTGGGCACTTGGGCTCACTGGATAGACAGAAAACAAGAAAGCACCCCCAAAAAGGGCATGATCACTTCAGAATCCTTTTTCTTCTGTTCTCGATCCTGTCAGAATTTGGAGCATGCAAGCACACATACCCAGCGTGTTTTTCAAGCCTCTGGGGCTAGGATTCAAACTGCAGTTGGCCATGTGGAAGCTGAATTTCTATGCACAACATTTAATTATTGTACTACGGTGCCAGACTCATACACTAGATTGTAAAAGCAAATTATCTAACAGAGGATCTAGTGTCCCTGACTTGTACCAAAACAAAAAACAGAAGTTGATTACTGGGATATATTTATTAGTCATTTTTCAGGATGAGTGGCACGGAACAGATAAAAGGTCATCCGTTCCAGATCAAAAACGTGTCATTTGGGAACCAGCAGTTAGCGTAATGGCTATGTCGCTGGACTCCCATGTAGTTGACCGCGGTTCGCATCCCGAACGCGGTGGCTTAAATCTCACGCGGGGCGCGTGTGCATTCGTGCCCAAGATCCCGAGAGGAGAATGGAGGAGAAGGGATTGCGGTGTGGCCATCCCCCCTGGGGGGTGATTTCTTGCTTTCTGTCTCTATGTCTCTCTCTGTCTGGCGAGCGCAGGTGCCCTATAGTGAAAATCTCTCCCAAAAAAAAAAAAAAAACATGTCATTTGACACAGCAAATTCGATGGCTACTCTAACAGAGGATCTAGTGTCCCTGACTTGTACCAAAACAAAAAACAGAAGTTGATTACTGGGATATATTTATTAGTTATTTTTCAGGACCAGTGGCACGGAACAGATAAAAGGTCATCCATCCCAGATCAAAAACATGTCATTTGACACAGCAAATTTGATGGCTACTGTTCACATGCTACCTATTCTACCTGATCAGAGCATGTCTTTCCCCGGACAGATGGAAACACACTTCACTTACCCAATTGGTAATTTCCGGCCTTTTGCACTTATCAGTACAAAGAATAGCTACAAAATTGATTGTTCCCTTTCGCCTTCCTTTATAGACAACAGTCCTGCTTCCTCTGCCAATCTCCTCGTACAGAATGAAGTTCTCCATCTCTGGGCCGATTTCTCATATACGATAAAATACCATCTCTAGCTCCTAAAAAGTAAACAAAAATAATACTTTGAAATACAAGCTAGTTGCATGCCTGTATTTAACATGTAAATAAATCTAATTGCGCACATAAAATTCATCTACAAGTGTTGGACACTAGAGTCATTCTTTTTGAGGAATAAACAAAGCCAAAGGAAAAAATAAACAATTCGGAAAACAATATTTAACTTTCTATCAAAAAGATCTTAACAAAAATAGTAGCTATTTCAAACACAGATAACAAAACCAGAGAACCAATGAGATTTCAGTCAATATATGTTTTCTTTTTTTATTTTCTCTGTTACAAGGAAAATAGACTGTATATAATAGAATAATGTATGTCCCACCTTAGCGTCAATAACTATGAGAAGCTGGAACCCATATGGCCCACCTGGTTCAGATACCTAGCCTGGTAAACCTGAAACACACTGGGCATGGGCTCACAAGTGCCCAAGATCATGACAAGCTGGAAGGCTAAGGAAGAAGGGTCATGGTGTGGCCAGACCCCATCCAGGCCAGTTCTCTCCCCCTCGCTCTCCTCGCCCTCTGACTCCCTAATGCCCATGCACATGCTATTATGAATAGACATGCTTTAAAATGAGAAGCAAATGAAATAGTGTATATGAAAATTCTTTATAAAAATGATGTAATGGTAATATTTCTACTTAATCCATAGAGATTGCAAGAGTTAATCCAAATATTACTCAGAGTCAGGGATCAGCAAAATACTGGCTCGCTGGCCAAACCAGGCCTGCTCCCTGCTTTTGGAATTTAACTGGAAGACAGCTAATAACCACTCACTTTATATATTTGTCTACGGCTGTTTCCACACTACAATGGCGAGTAGAATAGCCGTGACAGAGACTAGATGTCCTACATAATCCATACCATATCCACTCTCTAGCCTTTTATAGAAAAAGTCCGACACACACTGATCTAAATCAAGTTTATTTTTTTAATTTATTTCAATTTGTCTCAGGGTACATGTACCTGAGAGAGAAGATAGACAGAGAGCAATAAAGGAAAAAAGCACCCCTCCAGGGGCATAGTTGTAACACAATCCCTTCTCCTCCATTTCTCCATCCTGTCAGGAATTTGGGAATGCACACACACACTGTGGTTTTGAAGGCACTGGGTCCCCAGGGTGTTTTTCAAGCCACCAGCTGCAATATTTGAATTGCGTAGTTGGCCATGTGGGATCTGGTTCCCTTGACCACCAGGTTATGGGTGGCCCTCAAGAAAACATTTTAACCAAGCACTTCATCCTTTATCTAGGCTATAAGCAGTTAAATGTGTGCATTTTCTTGGCTAATGTAACATCTTAATTTTCATGAGTGAATAAGGACTTGATAAAACCTTTTATCAGATTAGATTTTAGTTAGAATTAAGTAAAACAGTGGAATTATTATCTTAAGCAACATATTTACAATATAATTAAAGTATTCATTAAACTAAAAACAATCTTTCAGGGGACCAGCAGTTAGCGTAATGGCTATGTCACTGGATTCCCACGTAGTCGACTGCGGTTCACGTCCCGGACCCGGTGGCTTAAAACTCACGCCGGGCGCGTGTGCGTGCATGCCCAAGATCCCAAGAGGAGAATGGAGGAGAAGGGATTGCGGCGTGGCCATCCCCCCTGGGGGGTGATTTCTCGCTTTCTGTCTCTCTGTCTCTCTCTGTCTGGCGAGCGCATGCACCCCATAGCAAAAACCTCTTAAAAAAAATAAAATAAAAAATAAAAATAAAAATAAATCATCTTTCAGGGCCTGATGGTGGCACAGTAGTGAAATGCATCGCTCTGCAACACTGACCTACATAGAAAGAGTCCAGATTTACATCCCAAGACCTTTCTGAGAAGGCCAGGCACTTGTGTGTCCAGGACAGGACCTGGCTAAGGCTGGGATGGGTTGCAATCTGTCTCTCCCCCACTCCCATACCCCTCACTCAGAGAGAAATTAATAAAACAAAATATACAGAAAAATGGTTTTTCATAAACTGGTATCTGGGAGGATTACACTGTACACACTAGACTACAGAATACTTACCAGAAACTCGCAACATATATGTATATCAAACCATCACACTATAAACCTTAAATATATATCATTGTTTCTCAATCACATCTCAATAAAGCTGAAGTAAAATGTAACTCTTTCCATTTGAATAAATTATAATCAAATTAAAAATAATAACAGGGACCAGCAGATGGCATAGCAGTTAGGTCCCTGGACTCCCATATGGCCAACTGCAGTTCAAGTCCCAGACCTGGTGGTTTGAGACTCACACCAGGGGTGTGTGCATGTGTGCCCAAGATCCCAAGAGGAGATTGGAGAAGGGATTACAGCATAGCCATCCCTTTAGAATGGTAATTTCTCACTTTCCCTCTCATTGTCTCTGTCTTCTCTCTCTAGCAAGCATACATGCTCTAAACTTCTGAAAAAGACTATGACTCCCCCCAAAAAAAGTAAAACTTCCCAAAAATTATCTAAGCAATAAGTATAATGGCTAAGTCCAGGTCTAGGACTCGAACCATGGTTGGCCATGTGGGAGTGCCCAACACCTTAACCACCACGTCACCTGCTCGTCCCCCTGGTGTGAATTTCAAGCCACCAGGTCTGGGACTTGAACTGTGATCAATCATGTGGGAGTCTAGTGCCTTAATCACTATGCTGTCTGCTGGTCCAACATAGATATTTTTGACATGGTCTCACCATGTCAGAACTTCCAACTCCAGCCTTTTTTTTCTTTTGGAGAGGTTTTTGCTACAGGGCGCATACGTTCGCCAGACAGAGAGAGAGAGACAGAGAGACAGAAAGTGAGAAATCACCCCCCAGGTGGGATGGCTATGCTGCAATCCCTTCTCCTCTCGGGATCTTGGGCATGCACACACATGCGCCCGGTGTGAGTTTTAAGCCACCAGGTCCAGGACTTGAACCGCGGTCAACTACATGGAGTCCAGCAACATAGTCATTATGCTAACTGCTGGTCCCATCCAGCCTTTTAATTAGCCAGTATTAACAGGCATGTGTAGTTTTGTTGGGCATATGGAGATTGGCCTGTAAACTGAACCTGGGCTTACTTTCTCGCTTCTTTTCCCTCTCTCTCTCTCTCTCTCTCTCTCTCTCTCTGTCCCTCTCTGGTCAAATTTAAATAAATTAATTAATTAATAAAATTAAACAAATAATGATTTAAAAAAGAAAGAAATTCACACGAGGAACATATGCATGCATGCCCAAAATCCTGAGAGGAGAACAGAGGAGAAGGGATTGCAGCACAGTCATCCCCCACAGAGGGTGACTTTTCCCTTTCTCTCTCTCCATCTCTATCTCTCCAGTGGGCACACATGCCCTATAGCAAAAAAAAAAAAAAAAAAATCTCTGGTCAGCAGGTGGTGTGGTGGTGAAGGCACTGGAGTCCCACATGGCTGACAGCAGTTCGAGTCCCAGGCCCAGCAGCACGAAAATCATGTCAGGCACACGTGAGAGAGAAGGGGGAGTACTCACTTTCCACAGAGTCCTATCATACCACAGTCCTCTTCCTCCAGTCCTCCGACCCATCTGATCTTGGGCACCCACAGGCCTCCCTGGTGTGCTGCAGGCTGATGGGGCCGTGCCTCCTACCCTAAGTCGCCCTGTGAGATCCAGTTTCCCTTGAGCGGCATAATACCTCTGTGCATACAATTTTATATGCCACAAAATATTCTTTTGATTTTTTAAAATCATTTTTTAAAACTAACAACTTTTCTTCAATTGTCAGCCATATAAAAACAGGCCAGGAGGAGTTGGAAGGTGGCATGGTGGTTTAAGGCAATGGACTCCCACAACTGACCACGGTTCAAGTCCCAGACCTGGCGGCCTGAATTCTCACTCTCTCTTTCTCTTTTTCTCTGTCTCTCTCTGGTCAAATTAAAAATAATAATAATAAATGAAATTAAGTAATTATTTAAAAAATAATAATAATAGGCCAGGAGCAAGATTTGGCCTATAAGCTAGAGTTTGCTGAATCCTGTACTGGCATAAGGAACCAGAGATCTGAGAATCTTGCACTGGGGCCAAAAGGTGGCATGGTGATTAAGACACTGGATTTCCACATGGATGACTGTGGCTCAAGTCCCCGACCTGGTGGCTTGCTTTCTCATTTTCCCATTCTCCCTTTCTCTCTCTCCCTCATGAGCATACATGCCCTGTAGCAAAGTAAATAATAATAATAATAAATTAAATAAATAATTCTTTTTTTAAAAAAAATCTAGTATAAGAGCTAATTATCTGACTCCATTTTTCAATGAAATTAAAATTTACTGCAAAATGGGAAAAAGCCTATGTAAAAAGTTATAGACTAGTAATTACATGTAATTATTTGCATTGCAAACCTGGTGTAAAGAACACATCAGAAGAAACCAGATAACTAATGAATTTTTTTTTTAATTATAAGTAGAAAAGATGTGGGAGAATTTGGAATTAAAATAAATAGAAAGTTAAAAAAAAGGCAAAGGTTGGTATCTATTTTTTAATGTAGTTTTCCTAAATTCTTTTTACATTCTACTTCTCTGTAAAAGTAAACCATTAAGAAAAACCAATCAGACTTTTTTTTTTTAATTATCCGTTTATTTGTTTTGTTTTTTGTTTTTGCTATAGGGCACATGCACTTGCTGGAGAAAGATAAGAGAGAGAAAGTACCCCTCAGGGGGATGGTCACATCACAATCCTTTCTCCATTCTCTTGGAATTTTAAGCATGCACACACATACACCCAGCATGTTCCTCAAAGTCACTAGGTCCAGCCGCGAAGTACTCAGACAGCCATGTGGGATCCAGCCACCTTAACCACCATACGACTGGCTGGCCCATTATCCATTTCTTCCATGACAGAAAGAAAGAGTGAGAGGGAAAGGGAGGACAACCTCAACCTCACACCACGACCCCTGCAACCTCAGCCAGGATCGATGGCATACACGCAGGCTTGGATATGACCTCAGACCCTCCTAAACCGCTTCAGCATCACAGAACTTGGTCTTACCCTGGACCACCACACTGGCTAATCCTGATTCTTTTTTTTTTAAGAATTATGTATTTAATTTTATGTATTCATTCATTTATTTTAATTTGACCAAAGAGAGACAGAGAGAGAGAGAGAAAGTGAGAAAGCAAGCCACCAGGTTCAGGACTTGAACTATCATCGGCCATGTGGGAGTGTCCAGCATCTTAACCACCATATCACCTGCTGGTTCCCCAATCCTGATCCTTGACTCACCAAAATATAGTCTTTTTTTTTTATTATGATTTCTGGTTTACAGATAATCATTGTACATCTTTATGGGGTACAGTGTGCTTTTTGAAAGCACATATATGTAGTATGCAATAATCAAGGATGCAGGAATATTTGCCTTGTTCAACCCTGAAATATTACAGGGACCAGCAGTTAGCATAATGGCTATGTTGCTGGACTCCCATGTAGTCAACCGCAATTCAAGTCCTGGACCCAGTGGCTTAAACTCACGCCAGGTGCGTGTGCGTGCATGCCCAAAATCCCAAGCGGAGAATGGAGGAGGAGGGATTGCGGTGTGGCCATTCCCCCTGGGGGGGGATTTCTCATTTTTGTCTGTCTCTCTCTTTCTGGCGAGCGCATCCGCCCTATAGTGAAACCCTCCCCCCCCCAAAAAAAAACCACTGAATATTACATAACGTTGTACTCATTTTCTAGTTTTCCCCCCCATTTTTGGAGGGGAGGAGTAAATACGTATTGAATTGTCAGCGACATGTTTACCCAGCTGTAGTGTACAGTTCCAGAACCTATTCCACTTCTTTACATGCATTTTTGTATCTGCTGATCATTTTCTCTCTGAAACCCCACTGACCCACCCTGCCCTCAGAAATTCTGGTACCTACCATGATTCTACTTCTATGGCATGGAGTACTTCAGTTTTTGCCCGAGTAAAGACATTTGGTACATGTTAAGAAAATGTGATCTTGGGCCAGCAGGTGATGTAGTGGTTAAGGCACTGAGCTCTCCCATGGCCAACAGCGGTTTAAGTCCTGGACCTAGCAACTTGAAAATCACACCAGACACGTGTGTGCATATCCAAAATCACAGGAGGAGAATGGACAGTGATTTCTCACCTTCCCTCTCTCTCTTTCCAGTGAGCACACTCACTCTATGGCAAAAACCTTAAACAAAAAGGTTTTAGAAAGATTTTTTTGCTATAGGGTGTGTGTGCTTGCAGGAGAAAAAGAGAAACAGAAAGCAAGAAATAACCCGTAGGGAGGATGGTTACAGCACAATCCCTTCTCCTCCATTCTCCTCTTGGGATTTTTGGGCACACACGCACATGTGCCCAGCATGGGTTTCAAGCCACCAGGCCCAGGACTTGAACCACAGTAGACACTGTGGGAGTCCGGTGATGTAACCATTATGCCATCTGCTGGTCCCAAAAAATGCAATCCTAATTGGAATAATGTGTAGCCAGAAGACAAGATAGTATGGGGTGGGCAGGTGGCATGGTGGTTAAGACACTGGACTCCCACATACATGGTCAACAACAGTTCGAGTCCTGGACCTGGAGGCTTGCTTTCTCTCTTATTCTGTCCGCCTCTCTCTGGTGAATGCATGTGCAATATAGCAAAAATAATAATAATAATAATTAATAAAATTAAATAAATAACTTTTAAAACAAAAAAATAGTCAACATAGTATGTGTATAACTAAAATAAGATTAAACAGACATTATGTTAAGATAAAGAAGCTATTGGGACCAGCAGTTGGCATAATGGCTATGTCGCTGGACTCCCACGTGGTCAACTGTGGTTCGTGTCCCAGACCCGGTGGCTTAAAACCCACGCCGGGCACATGTGCGTGTGTGCCCAAGATCCCGAGAGGAGAATGGAGGAGAAGGGATTGCGGTGTGGCCATCCCCCCTAGGGGGTGATTTCTCACTTTCTGTCTCTCTGTCTCTCTCTATCTGGCTGGCGAGCACACGCGCCCGATAGCAAAAACCTCTCCAAAAAAAGAAAAAGAAAAAAAAAAGACAGAGAAGCTATTAAGCCAGAAATAATCAAATGTCTTAATTAAATGTTCACAAGTTGGACACATTAGAGAATACATCAGGATTAGATAAATTAAAAGAGTGTACATAAGATGAGCAATTGCTTTCTTGAAAATAAGGTTTAGAGCCACAAGAAAAAAAAGTACTAAATAAAATGTGAAAATTTTGGATTTGATTTAGGCCAAATCCATTTCCTTAGCATTTACTCAGTATCCACATGACAGAGCACACAGTCTGAAGTTAACAAATCTCATTAGTTACTAGGGTGGTTAACCACTTCCCTTCTGTAGGACTCACTTTCCTTAGAGTAAAATAAGAATTGGATCAGATTATTTTCTAAGTTATCTTTCGAGTCTGGAATTCCCATGACTAATTTTCTTTTTTGACTCTGGGCAAAGATGTTCCCCTTTAAAGACTTTCATAAAATGATTTTTAAAAATCTATAACCTCTAAATTGTAAAATGAAGAACAAATAACAGAAGTTCCCACAAAATAAATAGTATATTTTAAACAATTTAATGAGTTATCAGAAGACAGACACCCAGGATCAGCAGGTGGCAAGATGGTTAAGGCGCTGGACTCCCACAGTCTGAGTCCCAGACCTGGAGGCTTTCTCTTTCTCTCCTCTCCCACATCTAGTGAATAAAAAATAGTAATAATAGGGGCTGGCAGGTGACATAGTGGTTAAGGGATCTGGACTCTCACATGGCCAAACCCGGTTCGAGTCTTAGACCTGGCGGCTTACTTTCTCACTTTCCCTCTCTCTCTCACTCTTGTCCCTCTCAGTTTAACAAAATAATTGTTTTTAAGAAGTAATAATAATAAATAAATTTTTTGAGAGGTTTTCGCTATAGGGCACGTGCACTCGCCAGACAGACAGAGACAGAAAGCGAGAAATCACCCCCCAGGGGGGATGGTCATGCCACAATCCCTTCTCCTCCATTCTCCTCTCGGGATCTTGGGCACGCACGCACACACGCCCGGTGTGAGTTTAAGTCACTGGGTCTGGGACGCGAACCGCGGTCGACTACGTGGGAGTCCAGTGACATAGCCATTACGCTAACTGCTGGTTCCCATGAATTAATTTTTTTTAAAAAAAGGAAGACAGATACTCTCGTAATCACTACCTGGAACAAGAAATAGCATTTGGGGGCTATTTTCATAGTTTTTTTGCCTTAGGACAGGAGTTGGGGGGGATTGGAGGGAAGGCCAAACAGTGAAAGGCAAAGTGAGAAATCACCCCCTCCCCGGTGGGGGGGGTGGCTACACCCCAGTACCTTCTCCTCCATTCTCCCAAGATCTTGGGTATGCACCCGTCCACTGGGTCCAAGAGTTGAACCACAGTGGTCAGCCATATGGGAGTTTAGCAAGATGACCACTATGCCATATCTGCTGGCCCCCCGGAAATGACATTTTACCAGATACATCAGAAGTCTGTCTCTGAGCCTCTCAATAACAGACCCTGGGGACCAGCAGTTAGCGTAATGGCTATGTCACTGGACTCCCACGTAGTCGACTGCGGTTTGAGTCCCGGACCCGGTGGCTTGAACTCACGCTGGGCGCGTGTGCGTGTGATTTCTCGCTTTCTCGCTCTCTGTCTCTCTGTCTCTGTCTGTCTGGCGAGCGCACGCGCTCTATAGCGAAAACCTCTCCAAAAAATAAAAAAATGACAGACCCTGCTGCTCCCTAAAATGGCCACATGACTTTCAGAGCCATCCCTTTCTTACATTTCTTTATAGTTTTATTTATTTTATTTAACTTTATTTATTTTAATTTGACCAAAGAGGGACAGAGAGGAAAAGTGAGAAAGCAAGCCACCAGGTTCAGGACTTGAACCACTGTCATTCATGTGGGAGTGTCCAGCACCTTAATCATCATGCCACCTGCTGGTCCCTCCTTCCCTGATTTTGAACACACAGGCATGGGCATCATGAATGATTTTCACGCCACCGGGTTCAGGATTTAACCTTCGTCCACCACATGGGAGTCCAGCATCTTCACCACCACACCACCTGCTGGACCCCATCCTCAAGACCCTGGCCTCCCACACCAGCACCACAAAGAAACGTAATTCAGATGCAAACTAACAGCAGCCGCCCCAGACCTGCGCTGGGAGGCTCGGAGGAGGGGCCCCGCGATCTCCCAGCAGGTGCACCCGAGTCCTCCACTGACCGAGGGGCCCTCGGCTGAATCCCCTGCCTCTCTGCACCGTGCACGCTGTCAGCGAGGCCGCCCCGAGCCCGGGGCCACACGGCCGGGCCCGGGAGTCACGAGGTGGGGTCGGGGCACTCCAATGACTGACACCCCGAATCTCCCCGCACCCAGGTCCGCGGAGAGGCACTGAGGGCCCGACTCACGCCCCGACAGTCA
This sequence comes from Tupaia belangeri chinensis, assembly GCF_000334495.1. Classification (NCBI taxonomy): domain Eukaryota; kingdom Metazoa; phylum Chordata; class Mammalia; order Scandentia; family Tupaiidae; genus Tupaia; species Tupaia belangeri. Next base: position 1,520,388 of record NW_006159958.1, read on the forward strand.
CGTGGGGCTTTTAGCTGAACGCGACCCCACAGTCGGGAGTGCGCAGACAGGCCCCAAAGCCCCGCCCGCAAAGGCCGCCACGGGGTCGGCATGGAGACCACGTCCACGCGCGGGACGAGGAAGGGCGGCCCCCTCCGGGCCTGCGTTCTCTTCGAGGGCTGAGGGAGACGCGACCGTGGGCTTCAGCCACGGAAAACAGCCACAGTCACGCACC